>NC_056731.1:12621737-12921737 GCF_019279795.1 Protopterus annectens
ATTTTGGTTTTTTGGGCTAAGCAGGTATCCCATGGTGCACTGCTCCATATCTTCAGATCTAGTTTGCTGCAATACTCATTCATACCCCCATGCATACACAACATCCAGATAAAAAAAGAATAAGCTAAAGTAAAGGGAACTCTGTAGATAAAAACCAAACCTCCAGATCCTCCACGAAGGGGGACAGTGGGAGGTTAAGTAAGAATGTGAGGCGAGATTGACTACGTACATCGAATGTTATGGTGAGTACATAACTTCTTGATGTTATGTAGTCCTATCTCGCCTACATTCTTCATCTCGGGTCCCGAGATGTTCCCTTTGGGCCCGACTGAAGAATCCCGAGTACCGAACCTCGAGGACGGAGCTGATGGGGTCGGAGCCGATGTCGGTACCGATGGAGCTGGAGGGGCCCTCGGAACCGGACTAGGAATATCACACAGCGCGGAACACTCCGGCTCCTAAGCCAGAGATGCATTCGGAGAAGGAATGATTGAAGCAGGGGCCGTGACAGGCTCCGGAGCCGAATGGGCCGGAGCCTAAATCAATTTTGCCAAAACCAGTGACTGGAGGAGCCTCTGGACCACCCTATCAGCATCCGCATCCGAAAAGGTCCTGGAGGATTTGGAGGACAGGGAGGGAGATCAAGATTTCCTCTGCCCTGAGGACAGTGGAGCCGAGGAGATCGATGCAATTTTTGCAACTTTCTCCGGAGGCTCCGAAGAAGCTGACAGAGCTGGAGATCTCTTTTTAGACATGGATGATTTAGACTTGGCACTGGGAGAAGAATCTAAGGCCTCTTCAAAAGAGGGTTTGAAGAGTCCCTTTAGGATCAACTTATTCTTTCTCTCTTGGAGCACTCTGGGACTGAACACATGGCAAAAGCTGCGGAACTCCTGCAGATGAATGGCTCCCAGGCAATAGACACAAATAGAATGCCCATCGGTGATGGACATTTTGTACCCACATTTTGAAACCAGAAGGTTTGTGCTCTTTGGAATCTTTAGACATATTCAAAAGAAACACCAAAAACGCAACCTAAGAGAAAATCTGACAGGAAAACTCACAGACACTCAACACCACAAAAACACGGGAATCAGTTAAAAGTGAAACAGTACACACACTCTGGAGAGACGCACTGAGACCAACTATGTCAAAAAAACCTCTAACTAAAATGGTTAATGGCTACAAGGGTTGGAGAACAGAAAATCAAACCTCTAATTTAAATGGTTTGACAAACAGACAGAACGAAAGGTAAGTACGCACCCTGGAGTTCTACAGAGCACATCCAATTGTCTTTTCCCAGAAAAGGAACAACCAACTGCAGTGTTACCATCTGGAACTTGGTCTTTTTTACTGATTAGTTTAATTTGCTGAGATCCAAAATGGGCCTCCAGTCCCCTGTTCGTTTTGGCACTAAAAAGAACCTAGAGTAAGTTCCGGATCCTATTTGGTCTGCGGGGACTCTTTGGATGACTTGTCTAGCAACTTTTGAAATTCTAGAGTTGCCTGATCCCTCTGACTGGGTGGAATGTCTGAGATGTTCTTTATGTTTGGGATGGGAAGGGAAAAGGGTATGGAGTAGCCTCTGGATATGATACTTTGTACCCACTTGTCTTTTATTATTTTCAGCCAAGCTTCTGGGTACAAAGATAATCGACCCCCGACTGCCTCCAGAGAAGGACAGATGGGCTTCCCTTCAGGAACACTGAAAGGGCCTACCACTGAAAGAAGCCCCATCAACCTGATTTTGCAGACCCCCTCTGCTGTATGGACAGCGTCTTCCAGTCGTACTTCTCCCTCTGCCCCTGGGGGAAGAGTGTGTCCTGAAAAACTGTCTGGGATTTTCAGAACCACATCTTTACTCCATTTTGTACAAGGTCTAGAAGGTATGGAAAAATGGACTCCTACAGCTGGGAGAGTTTACCCTTCTTGTTCACACCTGGTTAGTGTGTCCTTGACTTTCGGCCCAAACAAGGATGAGCCATGGAAAGGGGCATTAATAAAGGAAGATTTAAAAGGTTCCGCAAAGTCAAACAACTGCATCCAGGAATATCTCCTTAGGGAAATTCCTCAACCCACTGCTCTGCTCACTCCATCTGCTGCATAAGAAATTAACCTCATGGAGGAGTTGACCACAGAGTTTAAGGTGGAGAGCTGAGAGGAAACCTTGTCTGATACACCTGCAGCTACTGTACCTTGGAGAGCATCTCCTAGCTCCTTTAAGAGATCTCTTTGCAGCCTTGTAAAATGCATCAGATAATTCAGTGATCCGAGTGCAAAGGTCGCTGAAGAAAACATGTGCTTCCCCTATCTGTCCATTGTATGAGATGTCTTGTTCAGTGGATGGACAGACGAGGATATTTTCGAAAGTTAATTTTTGGTGGCTGCTGCCACCACCATAGCATCTAATCAGGAAATCTTTATCAGAAGTGGCTGTGATTAACTTATTTGGCCTCCATGGGACAGGTTCCACTGCATCTGGAGACTTCCATGCCTTTCTATAGTTCTATAAGTTCGTCGAAAGGTGGAGACACCCAAGTGGCTGAAGGGTGAGACGCAAAGGCCATCAGGTAAACAGACTCTTCATCAGAAGGGTTGATCGGCTTCCAGCCACCTCTCTGCTTAAGGATTTCTAGGATGTCTGCAAAGGAGACATCCACAGAGGGTGACTGTGGGGACCCTTCCGACTCATTGAGGTCTGTGTCAGAGGTGACAGACTCCTCTGGGGAGTCTAAATGCTTCCTCTTGCAGTCTCTCTTACATGGGACCTCTTCAGAAGGTTATTATGGAGAGGTTTCGGAAGAGAGGGGTTCACCCGATGAGGTACCTGGAGGCCTAGGGTCTCCCCTGGTCTGTGGATGGTGTGGTGCAGAGTTAGACACTGGTGCCTTAGGGAGAGGAATGTCAGAAGCTTTGAGTGGAGCTGTCTCAGGAGACAGCACTTTCCTCATCAGCTCGAAAGCCCTGCTCCACTGATCCTAAGATACCTCTGGCTTCAAAGAGCCAGAAGAGATACCCAGAACCAAGGGGGCTGGGTCCAAAGCTGTTGTAGGACCGGAGCTCATCTGCGAGGTAAAGTTTGGATCTGACAAATGTCTGATCTGACTCCCCTCTCCAGACCCGACCAGAGAGCATTGGCTCCTAGACTCCTAGGACAGAATTGAGGATGTTGGAGCAGACATCAGGTTCAAAATTCCAAGGATGTTTCTTAGCACAGATGGTTCCACAACAATCGGTTCCAGGCATTCCGTCTCCGAGGTCGCTCGGAGGAGGAATCGATGTCGACGGGGATGTCTTGGCTGGCTCCAAATCCCTCTGGGATGGAGCGGAGAGGAGTTTGGCCAGCACCGGTTATCCTTAGAAGTCTACACATCACCCAATTCACATCATAGTCTGAAAGACTCCTGGAGGACTTGGAGGAAAGAGTAGGAGATCCAATTGTTTGCAAAATACGGGACCTTAGAACAGGAGTAACTACTCCAATTCCGGGGACCGGCTCCATAGTTCGAACTCCACTGGCACCAAAACAGCTGACACCGATGAAGGAGATTTTGCAGGTCCAGCAGTCTTCCAAGCCAAGGATATCACTTTACTTAATTTTTTTGCTCGCTCCAAATGTCCTGAAGAGGGAGATGACCTCTTGGTGGATTTGTCAGATTTTGTAGATGGTGATTTAGATGATTTTGAAGTACCTGGACCTTTTTCTATAACTTCTTGGAAGGGGGGACTTCAACAAGCCCCTCACGATCAATTTATTTTTTCTTTCAAGCAGTACTCTGGAGTTGAAAGAATGGCATATTGAACATGGTTCCTGTAAATGCACTGCTCCCTGGCAGTAGACACAAACCGTATGGGCCTCTGTTAAAGACATCTTTTGACTGCATTTACCAATTTTTTTGAAGCCAGAAGGCTTAGATTCCTTATGTTCCTTGGACATATTCAAAAATCATAGTCCACCACAACTAGAGTAAGTTAACAGCAACAACAAACTTAACACTATATCAAAACACACTATGAAATGGCAATATATATATATATATATATATATATATTAATATATATATATATTTTTTTTTATAGAGAACTCTTCAACAAACAAGAGCAGTTTTCTAAGGTAAATGAATGTGCTCTATAAACAAGGAAGGGGAAGAAATGAGAAAGCCCTCTAACTTAAACGGACTGACACTTTTTTTTTTAAACTATTTATCAATTCTAAATATAAACAGCAGAAAGCCCTCTAACTAAAAATGAACTTATAGGATAGAAATTTTAAACCAGGATAGGGGATCAACAAAGGCCTAAAGCGAAAAACACAGCAACAAACTTTCCTAAACTGACTAGAAAGGTAAGGAAACACAAATCACTAAATTTACAATAGGGAAAAGACATTTCTCAAATAATAATGGAAACACTTGATCTGTTTAGTGGCAAACGAGATCTGGGGAGCTTCACTAGAGCATGATGGGATAGGGGTACAGCCATGAGGCAGTGGAAGACCTCGAGTTTTAGTATACGACCGAGTCGGAAGCAAGGATCAGTTCCGAACTCAACCAGTAAAAATGACAGCAAGATAGGACAATATAACATTAACAGGTTTTGCAATGGCATGAATTTTCTGAAATGTATGAAGTCAAACTCAAATGTCTATCATTTTCTGTCTTCAGCTCTCAATGACTTGCCAGAAAAAACACAATTTTATTTATATATTTATCGCATTTGTTAACCAGGAAAGTCCGCTGGGCCTGAAATGAGCCCATTTTCAGTGGAAGCCCGGGGAGAAAAACTCCACAAAGGTACATACAAAGAGAATATAATCACATAATCACATAGAAAAAAATCATACAGTACAATTACATTGCATGAAACTGGTAACAGAAGCAATGGTGCAAAAAAAATACAATTATTGAGATATAAAAATCATACAGTACAATTACCTTGCATGAATCTGGTAAATAGAAGCTATGGTGTAAGAAAAAAATACAATCATTGACATACAGAAATAATGGCTGACAGACATATTTTAGTGAAGGTGTTAGTGAATGATATTTACAATGGTGCATAGAATCTATTCAAGTTCACATGGAAGTAATATAACTGGAGGTGTAGAGCTGAGGGAAGATTAAATACAGACTAAATACAGAAGGAGATATAAGTGCATCGGATGGATAGGACCAGTGAAAGTGTCAGGGAAGCATTAAGTAGGCAGAGTGAAGGAATGATGTGATAGAAGTATAGCACTGGGAGGAGAAATCAGGAATCAGGCTTGCGTGTTTGGGGACAGGAGCATAGCCATTTATGGGAGAGATGTAGTTTGAGGGATGTTTTAAAGGAGGTCAGGTTGCTGATTGCTCTGAGTGATGGGAGAGCTTATTCCATGCCTTAGAGACATAGTAGGAATACAACATTTGGCGGGCTGACAGCTTGGGTTTCTCTACTGATAGTAATATTTTGTTTTCGGACCTAAAGATGGTACATGGTCAGTATGGAAGAGAGAGAATGGCAGGTTTCTGGGTGGTAGCTGACCTTGTGGGCTGTAGTTAATTGTAAGAATGTGAGACAGTGTTGGGATTCTAGCCAATTTAGTTGATGCAGACAGGAACAGAGATGGGTAGAATACTTAGCATTTGTGGCAGATTTGGTGACTTTGCTATAGCAAGTCTAATTTTCTTCACAAGGAGGACTGTAGATTTGTAAGGATAGGAGTGCCATATAGAAGTGTTGGAAGCAGGAGGGGATGAGGCCGGAGCCTTTTTTGCGGTGAGACTGAGAAAACCGTTGTGTCTATACAGGGCACCTAGTTTCTGATTTTTTTTTTTACGTTACTGTAGATGTGAAGGTCGAATGTTAATTTGTCATCAATGATGACTCCTTGTAATTTGGTGCTGGGGACAACTTCAATAATGGTGTTATTTTGGAAGCGAATGGTGAATAGTGACTTGTTAACAGAGTTGAATTTTGTGGGGGTAAATATTAAAAGATTTGTTTTATTAGAGTCAAGAGTGAGATGGTTCTAGCACATCCAGGTTTCCATGGAGGTAAATGCTTCTTGGGTGAGATCCTGTAGAGTGGAGGCAGATTTAGCAGAGCAGATGATAGATGAGTCACCTGCATATTGGATGACAGAGGAATGAAAGTTATTGACAAATATGCTGAATAAGAGGGGTCTCAGTATTGATCCTTGGGGGCCACCAGTATTTGTGGTTATGAAAGGGGAGGAAATGTGTAGCCATTTAGTAGATTGCTGCCTGTTACTGAGACAGTTATTAAACTACTGTATGGTAGTGGAGATAGCTCGAGATTAGCGAGTTTATTAAGCAGGAGGGAGTGTGATATAGTGTTAAATGCCTTTGAAAGATCTAGGAATAATGCTGAGACTAAGCATCCAGCATCTGAAAATGTTTATTGTGTCAAGGAAGGAAATGAGGGCAGTGTTAGTACTATGTCCTGGGCTAAAGCCATGTTGTGTGGGAGAGAGGATTTAGTGTTGTATCAGGTGACCGAGGAGCTGAGTAGGAATACATTTCTCTAGAACTTTTGAGATTGGGGAGAGAATGGCAACGGGGGAGTAATTTGAGATGTCGGAGTTATTGCCGCCTTTGTGAAGTGGTAGAATAAATGCTTTTTTCCGTATATCAGGTATGCAGGATTCCTGAATGGATCTGTTTAGGAGGATGCTGACGAGATATGCAATGGAGGGGGCTGAGAGTTGTAAGTATTCTGCAGGTAAATTATCAGGGGCGTTGGTACAGGGTTTGAGTTTGTGAAGAAGTCTTTTGATAGTGGAGGTGAGAATGGGTGTCTGTGTGAAAGAAGGTAGAGGATTTGTAGGGGAGTGCAAGGGTGGAGTACCTGGGGAGTTGGCATTAGTAGGTGGGAAGGTGGTGGAAAGTTTTTTTTATGGTGTTGATGAAGTAAGTGTTAAAGAGGGAGGCTATGCTATATCAGATGGAGTTTTTCCTTAGTTTGGAAATAGATTGCTGTTTTATGAGAAACAGATCAAAATATGAGGCAAAAATCTGGATATTCTGCAAAAATCTGTACAGTTGAGAGGTATGATACACATTACTTTAACTATCTGATAGCACTGCCTTCTATGAACTCACATTTTTAAAGTAACTTCACTTTCTTAACCCAAATTTAGCAATGCAAAATACATTGCCAGGAAAATGGCAAAGACATCCACAGCTCAATTATAAAAAGGAAAACAGCATCAATAACTGCAAAATGCTGACTGAATTAGTGCCCTTCAGAAAAACACTGTACATGCACAGTGTTCCACTGGGTATGAAGTGCGTGAGAAAATGTCGCTAAAGTCCTACAACATATAAAAATGAAAAGGAACAGAACATCAGTTAAAACTGGCAATAGATACATGTACTTTAAAAAGTGTCTGGCATAATAAGAGAATGCATTACTGACAAGGGGAATTGACTAATGGGCCCATCACAACTGTCCAGATATTCATATGCAACCAACACCTTACAGCACCCCTATGCTTATGCTTTTCTGTTCCCTACTACCGTCAGTATGCCCCACCTCATGTTGACTGGAGATGCAGTTCACCATCCTCTCTGAGGGAAGATCCACAGATAAAAAACTTGTCCCACAAAGTAATTTATTTTATATCTTGGTCCTTAATCTTCCAGCATGCTGTCTTCTGCAATAGTTTTTATCTTTTGCTTTACCTTTAATCTCACACACACACACACTTTTAAGATTGTAAACAGAAAAGTTGTTTGTTTACCCATTTCATCTTAAAGCAGTAATTGTTCGAGGGCACAAATCTACAAAATCAAAATTTAGCATCCTGACTCATTTGATAATATGTACCAAACATCCCCACTACCATATGCAGGCCTAATATCAGTTATCAGGTATAGGCTCCAGAACTGGTCACAAAGTTTGAAAAAGAAGGCTAACATAGCAGGGCATAACTGAACCAACAGCAGTTCCACACTTCTTCAGCAAATGGTTAGCAACCCACCTGTTATCATTTTCATTGCATGCTCGGGCCATAAGCATCACAATCATTGGACGAAAGGCCTTCCCTCCTTTATTAAAGTAGTATTCACACATTTCCTTAAGTTCAGTCACTGAAGGCGGTAATTCCTAAAGAAAAAAAAGTATGCCATACTGAAACCAATATACTACGAGAAGTCTGTTTATGTTAATGTACACTCAAAAGGTAAGAAATGGCAAGCAGACATTCATTCTACTGACACCGATATCTTTTTTTGTACATACATAAAGGCATCCTTACTCCTCCTCAGTCTCTTCAAATCACAAGTGGTTTTCCTAGTCCTCTAATCTTATTATGCAGTTTCATTCTATTTATGTTTCTCTCCTAATACTTCCAATTGCCACCTTTGCAGAAAATTTTTGCAAACTTTAAGGATGAGGAAAAGTACAACAGTGTAACAAGCAAAATCTTCAAGGAAGATAATTACTGTAGCACAATTTAGCACACTTGGTCATCTAATCTCTGTCCTTTTGGGATCCTACCAGATCCTTCCGAAGTCAAGTATTCTCTTATAAGAACAAACATCCATCAATTTTATATAAATATATATATATATATATATATATATATATATATATATATATATATATATATATATATATATATCTTTACTTGGTAAATGGGACTGCAACCTGTAACATGCAAAATATAAGTACATCTTGCCCTGTGTCTGGGTTGTGAAGCTTTCTATGTGGGTAAAACTAACTGTACACTGAAGGATGGAATATGCAATTACATATATGTTATAAGGAGACAACTTCAAACTAATGCCTTGTTTATACACTTAGATATTGCAGGTGAAGGACACTGTTTTACTTTTATGAGCATTGAGATAGTATACCAATCGGATAGAGAAGGTGATTTAGTAACTAAAATGGAAAATTTGAAACACAAATGGATTAATGAACTGCATGTTGATACAATATCTGGTTTAAATGAAGCAATAAACTTGGAACCTGCTTTGAAATGACTAAAACAGAAGTGTAAACGATACTCTCTCTCTCTAAATGTGAGTGTGTTGTCATTTGGACATGTGACCCTGAAAACTTTTAAACTGCAGCATTTGAATTTGTTTGTACTAGGCCTGATGAAGCAATTTGTGAAAACTTTTTAGCTTGTCTTTATTAAAGTTATTTGATCAAGAATGCAAATCCATGTTTTTTGAAGCCATTCTTGTTCCATTTTTTGCATTTTGGGTCTTGCTACACATTTACTTGCTGGAGCTCTTCTGTTTTTGTGTGTGCACTGCTTTTTTTTGTGTAGTACTTTCTTCATGGGTGGCATCATGACAGGATACCCCTGCAAATGGCAGTGTGACAAAAAAAAAACCTGGTTCTTGATATTACAAGTTTGAAATATTTAACAAAAGTACACTTTGTTGACCATGACGTTGCAGCACAAGTGTCATCTAGAGAAGAAAACTTGAAAAAGGTCACGGAAGTAGAAATTGACCTTGTGAAATGTGCCTTTGGTTTGGCACCAAGGTGTTTGTATTATCTTTGTATGTTCTGTAAACAACAATCAGACAGCCATTTGGATACATTACTTCCTAGTCTTGTTGAGGAAAAGGATACAAAGAGAGCTGGTTGTCTTTACATAAAGGTTTTGTCTTGTGAAAGCAGAAACATAGTTGTCTGTGAACAACCAGAGTAGGTAGCCTATATGTAAGTTGTACTCTCCTTTGTTACTGTAACTAGGTAAAAAAAACTGGTAGATGAACTGTTTGGTTCAGTGCTGTCTCAGAAGAAATTTTTAGGAACAAAAGGAGGGTATGGCCTTAGAAAGAATCTGTCCTTATGTAAGAGTAGATATCAAGGCATGAAGCTCAGATTTTTGCATTAATGGGGTAACCGCCACCAGCAGTAAAGTCTTCCAGGAAAAGTGCTTTAGAGTACAATTAGAAGCATGATCAAACACAGACTGAGTGACAGCACAAGAGGCTGCAATACAAAGTTTAAGTCGGGGGGGGGGGGGCAACCTTGATGGGTAGTCTAAGGAGAAATGTGTTTATTAAAAAGGCTTTTCAAATCTTTCGAGAAGCCAAAGACATTGAACTGAATGAAGCCTTGGTGAAATACGAAACAGCTGTGAACTTAACCTTAATAGCTTAAACAGCTGGAACCGCAGTAAAAAAAAAAAGTAGCCAAGACTTGCAATATTGATGGAATGGGTGCTAAGATGGGTGTCTAGAAGGTCTCCTCAAATGAAAAACCACTTTCATTTCCCCCTGTACAGTTGTCTCAAAGTATTTATCAGAGGCAAACAGATTCTGAACTGCTGTGATAGATGGGGTAGGACTATTAGCTATCACTGAAAAATGGAGAAATCGTGTTGCCAGTTGGGCGAAGTTAATGTCTGGGTAAGGTCGGTTGGGCGTGTGATATAGCACATCCAGCTGAGGATCAAGCAACAATGGAGATTGCATTGAGGCCAGAGCACTGGGCACCAAACCTGCCTTGGCCAAAAAGATGCTGAGAGAATAACTTTTGCCTTACACTGAGAGGCTTTCTACAGAAATTGTCATGTGTGAAAGAGAAAAGGCATACAGTACACCAGGTGGCCAATGGATGGAACAGAATGTCCCTTGATCTCTATCCCTCTAAAGGGATGACAGCAAAGTAACTGTTGCATTTAGTTCTGGCTATAGAGGCAAACAGGTAGCAGCAAGACTGACCCCAGCAGTAAGATTTTATTTGCTACTGCAAGGGGTGAGGGAACACTTATAAGGCATCATGATGCACGCATTCAGTCTGTCAGCTAAAAGGCTTGTCCAGCCAGGAATATACACTGCTATCAGACAATGCTACGAAGACATGGCCCAATGACACACACTCACAGCCTCTTGTTATAGGGGTTATAATCGGGCTCCTCCTTGAATGTTTATGTACCTCACAACAGGTGGTGTTATGTACTGAAATCATATCCTGGAGAAGGAAGTCCTGTAGTGCCTGCAACGTTAGGAGTACTGTCCTTATTTATAGCATACTGATGTGAAGGCAAACCTCTTGATATGACCATGTTCCATGTTCTGTCCTTCTTTTTCAACCCCCCTCAAGGAAGAGGCATCCATGGTAACTGCGGCTGACAGGAGAGGTAGAACAAAGGGGCAGCCTTCTTGTACTGAATCCACTACTGAATTTAGATGTGTTTTGCTAACTGATAACTGGATAGGAAGATGAAGGGGATTTGTTCTATTTGGCATCTACTCTTTCTGAAGTAAAGCCAATACCAAAGGGTGCCGACTAAGTTTGCAGATAACTGCAAGCTAGGAACAGGCATTGAATACCCAAATGACTTAGCCATCCTGCAGGAAAGTTTGTCCCAAATAACTAACTGGTGCCAAAATCATGGACCAAAACTAATTGCCAAAAAGTACATTATCATTTCCTTTGGGAAGTCATCTATCCCAGGGAGCTACCACATTAACAATGCACTCATAAGACATGACCCAGTTGTTCGGGATTTGGGAACTTATCTGGGCAGTGACCTAACTTTTCATCAACATTTATCCACTGTTGTAAGAAAGTTCTTCTATACAGTGTCAAGATTTAGGGATATAATTTCCCCCTGTACTCAGCCCTCATTAGGGCAATCAATGAATACAAGACACACACAAAAACTGGAACACCCACAGAGACACCTTACTAAAAAGATACAAGGCCTAAAAGCTCTGTCACTATACTCGATATCCTACAGGCTGCTAAGAGATAACCTGTGGCTGGCATACAAGGCATCCCATGACCCATTAATGATGTATTTACTGCACAACAGCAAATAAAATGGCACTAGATCCATAGACTGAATATTTCCAAACCTCTTCTGCAACATCAACATAACAGTTTGGAGGGAAAAGTATATTTTGCAGAGGATGCTTCTACTATGGAACAGACTCCCCAGCCACAAAGTTATTCCTGTCCATTTTCAAGCACAACTTAGATCTGTTGATGGGAAACAGAAAATTTACTCCAAGACTGCCCACTGTACTACTAATGGACAGATGTAGCTCCTAAACACTTTATCCCATGTATGGGTCTCATCAAATTATCTATGGTATGATCCCAGTTACTCTTATTAGGAGTAATATACAACTATAGACCATTGGACATATAAGGCCAATCTCTAACCAAATAGGATAGGTTAATTCACACACAAAATGAAAAAGTGGCTAGGCTTAAAATGGCCCACAAGGGCAGCTAGCCTAGTACTTACTTATGAACCTATGGATGAGAAGACTGGGACTACTGCATGCTGCGTGACCACTGGAGTACTCTCACATGATACCTGTTATGAGGAACCAGCATAATGGCTGCTGCCATTGTGCCTAATGCTTGAAGTACTAGGGAGGCTGGTGGGGGGGGGGGGGTCTTGCTGAATAAAGTCTACAACATACAGCTTGAAAGACAGAGATATTTGTGCTGAAGTCTTGCGATTCTTGTTGTAGACTCAAAATGGCAGCCAATGCAATCTAATGCCTGGGTTGGTCTCAGGATTTTTTAATACAGAGTTACCCAAGGACAAACACAAATGGAGCAAGTAATCTTTTGCTAATATATGGGATTCTTTTATAGTTGCAGCATGGAGCCAGTCATACAGTTATGAGCACAAGTGGAACCATTTCAATCTGAAGTGGCCTGTGACTACCACCTTTCACTTGGTGAACATGCAAGGGGGCTGTGGTGAGACCAGTAATGACGGTCTCCCAACTGGAAAATGAGATGTCTTCTGGAGGTTTAATTTCTCCAAGTGTTTTGGGTTTCTAATACTATGACAGGAAAGAAGCCCATTCCCAAGTCAGGGTAATATTAGAGTTCATGGAATAAGTACCATTTCATTATTTGATGGTGACCAAAAGTGCTCTTCTCAGCACCCACAATGAGCCCAGAATTGCCTTCTTCTGCAGTTCATACAGGTTACAAGTATTGGGAGCATATTTAAGAACAAATGTTGTTGTTGTTGTGTCTTTCGGCTTTTCCCGGTTAGGGGTCACCACAGCGGAACTCCGGTCCGCTAATGATTGGCAGTTGATTTTTACATGCTGAGTTGCCAGCCCTAATGCACAACCTTCAACGAAGGTACACGCATTCACGCATGTCTCCACGCAGAAGACGCTCTAGCTGAGAGTTGAACCGGACAGCGTCTTACTGTGAGACGACAGTAAATTCTTTTTTTATTAGTCAAGTTGTTTCTACTACTTTTGGAACTGTCTGGGTATCTTGTTTCTTACTGCAAATCCTGGAACTTCATGACTTTGTCTCTTTCTGCCCATAAGACACTAATCACTCTGTATATCAATTTCAATGATCAATGATACTTTTGTGTTTTTCATGGACTTCTATATCTTTTTTTCTTGTATTTTTAAACTGTTGGTAATGGGTAAACTCATGTGATATAAACTTCATCAATCTCTATAATGCTTTGTTATTTGCGTTTCAAATGCTTCTCATCTACTTTTATATTATAGTTTTTGCACAATCACAATGCAACAGTCTTGTCATATTACACTAAACTCTCAGGTAACCGGAACTCAAGCAACTGGCACTCTCAAGCAACCAGAAAAAAAACTCAAACAAATACAGTACAATTTTCATGCATTGCACTTCCTGCTTTGCCCCCACAGAAACATACCTTACGTTTTTAGAGTTTTAAAAAGAAAGATAAGAATAAATTCCCTCTCCCCCCCAACACGAGAACAAGTCAAACCAAACAAATAGTATAGGGTACAGTATTTGTCAGGCCTATTTTTAATAGTAACTCTCAAGCAACCAGAAAAAAGAAGTTATGTCTTACCATAACGTTCCATCTGAGTTGTTGATCTTCCAGTCATCACTGATGGGTCCAGTTCCGAGCCCTCGGAACAGAGTCAGCCTTATACCTAGCTTGCGTACACCAAAAACTTTCAATCTAAGTTGCTACCCACAATGTCCTTTGCTCAGATACCTCAGATCGAGTTTGCATGCAACATATAGAGAAAGAATAAGCCAGAGGCCATCTTTGCACAGAAACCCTAATACACCACAAAGACCCAGAAGATCAGCTAGGAACCTTAGGAGGGGGGCAGTGCGAGGGTGTGATGACTGGAAGAAGATCAACAACTCAAATGGAACATTATGGTATAACTTCTTTATCTGAAGTGGTTAATCTTCTTCCTATTCATCACTGATGGGACAGAGACCCCAGCTACTTGGAGAACCTGGGTGGCTCTTATGGAAGAACATTTCTGAGAACCACTGAGCCAAAGGCCATACTTCCCCTGGAGATCAGATGCAATTTGTAATGCTTGATAAAGTGTGGAGCTTAGCCCAAATGGCAGCTGCACAAATGTCATACATGGAGGACCTAGAGTGGAAGGCAACAATGCTGCAATAGCCCTAGTTGACTGAGCTTTGATTTGGCCTGGCTTAGATTCCTCCATAAGTGAATATGTGAAGGCATTGCAATCCCCGAGCCATTCAGACAAAGTAACCTTTGATACTGCACCTCCCATTCTAGGTCCCGCAAAAGAAACGTAAAGCTGGTCTGACTTCCGGAATGATTTAGTTCTGTCCAGATAAAAGCGTAATTGTCTATGAACATCCAGGGAATGTAGGCAGTCTTCTCCCTTGTTAGAGTAATTTGGGAAAAACACAGGGAGCTCAATGGACTGGTTAACTGAAAAATCAGAAACCACTTTGGACAGGAAGGATGGGTTAGTTCGAAGTGATACAATGTCCTTATGAAAGATCAGATAAGGGCTCTTGATACATAATGCTTGTAAATCCGAAATTCAACTTGCTGAAGTTATAGCCACCAGGAATAAGGCTTTCCAAGATAAGAATTTTAGAACACAGGCGGCAGCTGGCTCAAACGGGGGCAAACAGAGAGCCTGCAGAACCCAGGACAAATTCCATGCCCCCACCAGCTGTCTGCTGGGAGGCCTACTATAAAAAATACCCTTGAGGAAGGTCTTGGAAAGATGAGAGGAGATACGTGGTACTCCTTCAGACCCATCATGGAAGTTGGATATAGCCGCTAGATGGACTCAGATAGTAGAAGCCGAGGCACCTTTGTTGAACAGCTCAGCCAAATAATGAAGAATAGGGGCTAAGAACGGGTATAGCTCCTGGTTACATGACCAAATAGAGAATCTTTTCCATTTATCCTTGTAATGTTTTCTGGTGGATGGCTTATGAGAAGGCAAAATAATATCCCGGACAGATGAAGAAAGGGTTACTTGCCTGGCAACTAACAGAAGTGGAGAAACCAAGCTGTCAGCTTGAGGGTGGACAGATTCGGAGGAGTCAGACCTAGTCGATGAGAAATTAGGTCCTGACGAGTGTCCAGGATCCAAGGAGGTCTTAACAGATGAGGTCGAAAGAAAGGAACCACACTTGACGAGGCCAAAACGGAGCAATGAGGATCACTTTGCTTCTCAACTGAATAGCCTTCCGCAGAACGAGGAGGATCAGAGGAATCGGAGGGTAAGCATAAAGGAAACCCATGGGCCAATCGTGGACTAGAGTGTGTCTCTTGGTGACTCCCCGAGAGGAGGAAAGAGGGCAAAGTAGCTGCTGCATTTTGCATTTGAAGAGGAGGCGAAAAGGTCGCAGCATGGCTGGCCCCAGCGACTGAAAATTTCTGTTGCCACACTCTGGTTGAGAGACCACACGTGAGGATGAAGTATGCATCTGCTCAGTCTGTCCGCAATCACATTGGAGCTCCTCGGGATGTACGTTGCGATCAGAAAGTGTTTGGAAGCTATCGCCCACTACCAGATTCTCATGGCTTCGCGACAAAGAGGGTAAGACTTGGTCCCTCCCTGTTTGTTTATGTACCAGACCACGGATATATTGTCCGACTGGACATTAATCGTTCCGGGCGGAAGAAGCGGATGAAAAGCTTGCAACATCAACAGCACCGCTCTTAACTCCAGGACATCAATATGCAAATTGACCTCTACATCGGACCACATGCCTTGGACTGACTTTCCCTGGAAGTGGCACCTCCACCCCATCGGGGAAGCATCTGTGGTCAATGTGGCACTAGGATGTGGAACCTGGAAGGAACGACACCAAAGATTTTCATCTGTACGCATCCACCAGAGGAGATCTTGTTTCCAAATGTTGGTGATTCATAGGTTCATATATTAGTAATAAGCTAACTGCCCTTATGAGCCATTTTAAGCCTAGCCAATTATCCCTTGTGAGACTCGAATACTGCACCTTGTGCTTGTAAGGCAAACAACGTAACCATTAAGCCACCCTTTGAGCTCAGGGAGTGGCTTAATGGTGGCAGTGGGTATCCACTGGGCCTGAAGGAGTCATTGGAGTAATCTCATGTGAAGTCTGACTAAGGGGACTATGGGGATGGCTGCGGCCATAGATCCTAAGGCTTGAAGAATCTCACTTGCAGATACCTTGCTTTGGCAGAGTATGACCTGAACTTGTGCCCTGAGTCTCTGAAGTCTGTGGGGAGGAAGAGAGATTAGGCTTGACTGGGTGTAGAATACTGCCCCTATGAATTCTAGTTGTTGTGATGGTTGAAGGTTTAATTTCTGCCAGTGTATGGTGATGCCTAATGACTCCATTAGAGCCAAAGTGTAGTGGAGGGCCCTGACCAGAAGATGCTTGGTGGGGGTGGAGAGGAGCCAATCATCTAGATATGGAAAAACCTGGAATCTCTGAAGTCTCAGATGAGCTGTTACCACTGTAAGACATTTTGTGAACACTCTGGGTGCCATTGAGAGACCAAAAGGCAGGGGTCTGAATTGGTAGCGACTGGCTCCCAGCCAGAAGCGAAGGAGGCTCCTGGAATGCTTGTCCATCTTGATATGGTAATAAGCATCCTGGAGATCTAATGAGCACATCCACACACCCTCCTGCAGATAGGGGAGGATGGATTGAATCGTGACCATGCGGAACTTGGTCTGAACTACTGATTTGTTTAGATGACTGAGATCCAGAATAGGCCTCCAGTCCCCTGTTTTCTTTGGCACCAAAAAAAATCTTGAGTAGAACCCTGATCCGCACTGATCTGAGGGGACCTTTCGGATGGCTCGTTTTTGAAGTAGCTTTTGTATCTTGGAAGCTGCCTCCTCCCTTTGACTGGATGGAACATTGGGAAGGGATTTCGGAGGTCTGGGATAGGATATTAGTGGAATATGGTAGCCTCTGGTAATGATTCTCTGCACTCACTGATCGTTCGTAATGGATAGCCAGGCATCTTGGTTCAGAGAGAAATGTGCCCCGACTGCTTCCAGAGGAAAGCAATCAGGCAGTGCCTCAGGAGCGCAGATATGGTCTACCTGAGAAGGAATCTCTGGAGCCCTGGTTCTGGGGACCCCCTCTGCCCGGAAAGGGACGTCTTCCATTATTGGAACCCCCTCTGCCTCTGGAGGAGTCCTCACCAAATGCATCTCAGAAAGGACCTTGAGACTTCTTGTGCCACATCTTTCCGCTCTTCTGATTCCTGGAGAATGAATGCTGAGGTTTGGAAAAGTGTAGGCCAATGGCAGACAAGGTCTTCCAGTCCTGCTCGCATCTGGCTAGTGTACCCTTGACCTTCGCACCAAACAGAGTCAAAGGCTCGATAGGGGCATTTAGAAAGGAAGACTTGAAGGAGTCCGCGAGGTCACAAATGCACATCCAGGCATGACGTCTCATGACTACACCTGCACCTGCAGCTCTAGCTGCTCCTTCCATAGCATTTGACAGCAAACTCATGGACAAATTAGACATGGATTCTAGGGTGGCAAGTTGGGAAGCAACCTTCTCTTGTGCTCCATCTGATACTTGACCCACGAAGGTTTCAGAGAGTTTGGAGATGAGATCTCTCTGGAGCCTTGTAAAATGTGCCATAAAGTTCACAGACCTAACCACGAAGGTCACTGATGCAAAGACTCGCTTCCCTAACCTGTCCACTGCCCAGGACTCTCTGTTGGGCGGGTGAACAGCAGGACTCTCTTCTGGAATGTCCTTTTTCATGGCAGCCGCCACCACCATAGTGTCCACTGGCAAGTCTCTGGACCAATGGGGTTGATCCTCTGGAGGGGAGAGTACTTTGTCTGATCTCCTGGGGATGGCCTCAACGGAGTCGGGGTTCTTCCAAGCCCATTGCAAGATGGGTTTAACCAGCTCATCGGCAGGGGGTTCACCCAAGAAGTAGAGGGCCGAGAGTGAAAGGCCTGCAGGAATACGGATTCCTCTGAGGAAGGGCTTGAGGACTTCCAGTCATCCCTCTGTTTCAAGATTTCCATGATGTCCCCGAAGAAAAACATCATCAGGGGCGACTGTGGGGACCCTTCCCCATCATCGTAGTCCGTATCCTCTGTGAGTGACTCCTCCGGGGAGTCCGTGTGCTTCCTCTTAAACACCCGTTTCCAAGGGGGTTCTTCGGTGGGAACATCCGAAGAAGACTCGGAAAGTGAAATGCCCTGGACAGGGGTCTCCTGGGCCTTGCGCTCTCGGAGTCCTGGGTGGGTGGTCTTTGACAGCTGTGGCTCAAAGGGAACTGGGGGAATAACCAACTGTGAAGGATTGCTGGCAACAAAAGCCCTCTCCATCATCCGGAAAGCAGGCCTGCCCTAACAGGAATGGGAGCCCGGAACCGAAGAAGACAAAATCAGAACGGGGGTCACACCTCGCTCCAGATGGTCTGCCCCCCAGGGACGGAGCCTCAATCAAGCTCAGAGCGATAGTCACCCTCTGATCTGAAGTCGGGGCTGACATAACCACCAGAACGGATACCAGGACCGGGGGCTCAATCCCCCAAGCATGAGATTGAGGAAGGGTGGGTTCCGATGAAACCGGCACCCAAATGGATCTTGGAACCTCAGACAGAGTTGTTGTCGGCGCCGAGGAAGGAATTCCTCTAGTAAAAGTTGGATAGATGAGCCATGGAACTGAGGGGTCCAAGGAAGGAGAGTAAGTAGGGGTTGTTGGAGAAATAGACCCAAAGCCAGGAGTGGGATAGGGTCTAGGCGGATTTGAGATTCCCCTAGTAGTCAGCAGCTGATCAAAAAGTCGCACCACATCCAATTCGGAAAGGCTCCTGGTGGATCTTACCGATGCACCTGAGGGGGAGTCAGGTCAGTCCAAAAAAGGGCTACAGGCTTGTCCAGCAAATGGGTCCACAATGGATGAGTATCGGGTCTGTGGTGTGTTGCAGAATGGCACTGACGATTCCAATTTTGCAACAGGTAATAACGGTATAGTTAGAGCCGTGAACGGGCTTGGAGCTGAAGTCACTATAGGAGTGGATGACAGGAACGGTTCCAAGGTCGTTGTCGGAACTGATAATGGGATCGAAACAGGTGAAGTCGGTGCCAATAAAGAAGTGGAAATACTGGTCAGTACTAAGGACGTAGGTGGTGCCATAACTGTCTGTGCCGGGGTGGGTGCCAACGAAGCTACCTCGGTAAACTTCATTGGAGCCGAGCTCAGAGCCAATGTGGTAGTCAGCACCAAGGAGGCAGAACAGTGTTCAGATGATGACTTATAGGCCTTGTGCTTGTGACTTTTACCTCTGTCACCAGCCGGTGAAGAGGGGTCCGATCGCAGACGTTTCTTATCCGAAGCAGGAGGGGCTGAGACCTTTGTCGCAGAAATGGCCTCTGAAAAAGGCAAAGCCAGCTGGCCCTTTAAAATAAGTTTGTCATGACATTCATTCAGCGTCCGATGGAAACTAGCACAAATATCACACGGGGGTTTCGTCAACAAATGCGGAACTCCCAAACAGGAGGTCACTATTCGGCAGTTTACCACTGCAGGAAGAGCAGTGTTTAAATCTCTTAGTTCCCTTCTTTTCAGACATTCCAAAATACACTTTCGCACACAAGGGACAGAGAGAGGAAAGAGAGGAAATGGAGAGAAAAAGCAAATACTAAGAATGGTAACAAGATACCGTAAAGGAAGAAAAAGTTAGAGATACCAAGAAATTACCAACAATGGTAAGAGAGAAATACTGTGGGTAGAGCAGTAGCAATATAGAACAACAAGAACAAGTTATAAAGAAGAAAAAACTTTTTGAAACTATTAAATATATATATATATATATATATATATATATATATATACATATAAAAAAATATATATATATATATATATATATATATATATATGAAAAAAGCACTTAGCTGGAGAGCTCGGTGAAACGCTGCTATATGGCTGTGCAGCAAACGAGATCTCAGGTAACTGAGCAAAGGGCATTGTGGGTAGCAGCTTAGCTTGAGAGTTTTTGGTGTACGCAAGCTTGGAACAAGGCCGACTCGGTTCCGAGGGCTCAGAACCGGACCCATCAGTGATGAATAGGAAGAAGATTAACAACTTCAGATCTACAGTTATTCGGCATCTGCCAATCCCCATAAGTGCCGGTTAACTGAGAGTTCACTGTACTGTGATTTCAGTATACAGTCCATGAACCTGCATTTGTCTGTTTCTCGCACTTTTTAATGGACATTGCAAGCCAACAAATATGCAAGTTCACTATAATGGGCTGACATAATTAGCCCTTCAGCTTTTGCTTTTAAATCACCTCTCCTCAACCATTCCTTTGTCAAAACTTGGTCAGCATGAGGTAGTTCCAGAAGAACTCTATCCTTGCCACTATATTTGTAGACTTTCTAATTTTCTTTCCTTCTCATCTGATATTTTTCTTTATATACGTTCTTTCTTTTGTTTTTTGGCACTTTTAGTTGCTATCTGATTTTTGTCTGCCTCTGGTTTGATTTCCATTCCTGCTTTATTCTTATATGTTTTTTTTTTTCAAACACCTTTATTGAATTATCACTTGTGACATAGACAAATTTACATTTATATAAAAGTAATCAAACCATATTAACATAACAAACATACTTCACATATACTGCTATACACCATATAACCTAAGCAACATTACATACATTGTTCAGTTCCTGCCTTTTTTAAGCAAGGAACATCTTTATTAAACCATAACTTACTACACAAGCAATCGTACATTTATATCAATGAAAACAAACCACACCGATACACTCCTATTTGCAAGCATTTGACATCACTTATAATCTACCCAATCTTTCTCACTCAAACATTACATAGTTCATTTAAGTCCTGCCAACTTTTAAACCTCCTTCCTCCCTTGTATGTATTGTTCCCACAATTCCAATTTTTGTCCTATGTACTTTGCTCCTACCCTTTTCTAAAGATCTCAATTCCATTTTTTTAATCTCTGTTACTATATTCAGTACTTCCAACATAGTTAGTTTAGATTTTGATTTCCATTTACTAGTAATTGCTTTTATGGCAGCTAGTATTATTAGACACAACAAGGCCTTACCAGGTCTAGGCAGTTCTGATTCTGTATCATAGCTCAGAAAAATCATCTCCGTCGCCAGACCAACCTGCTCACCCAGCATCTCCATCACTGCATCCTGCTGGGAATCCTTAAAGTCCTCCAAATACACCGCACTCCCAGAAAATATGTTCCCAATTACCTCTTTCTTCCCCTTCACAGCTCCAACGTTTGCTGTCTGCCTGAGAAAAATTCTTTGGAGTCTACTGGGGGTATAAAAACTTCTATGAAAACATTTCCAGGCAAAAATCCTAAATCTTCTAGATTTTGTTGCATATTTGGAAGACATACATATACCCTCCTCCTTTGTGAATTGCTTATCCAGTCTCTCTTCCCAATCCTTTCTAACCTCCTCTGATTGATTCTTATAGTTATTGTGCAATATTTTAAATGCTCTACTAATTATTTCTCTATTAATGGCAGCTTCTGTTCTAGATTCTATTAAAAATTCTAGGACCATCCCCCTATTTCTTTTTCTTTGCCTACACTCTGATATCAATCCCCAATAGGGAAGGCAATCTCTAAACTGCAGTCCAAATAAATTATTGGTGCCTTCACATTCTAACATCTTTCCGTCTCTAGTTATTTGCTCCCAATACCTTGGTTCCTTTGTCAGTTTTCTCCAATAAATTCCAGCCCCCTCTTGCCTATTGTCTGTATCCCTAATTGCAGTCATCCCTATCGGCAGAATCTCCATGCTCCATTCCTATGCTGGTTTAGTTCTTAGAATACTTTTTGGATATAATGTTCTGTATGATTATTGTTATATTGTTAAATGCTTTGGATAAACCAGACAAAGATGCCATCTTAGTAAAAAGTAAAAGTCTATGTTCGGACCTGATGAGGTCAGCAGATATGTATGCAGTCCTAAGACTGCATATATATAAATGTAGTCAATTTCAGGGAAGCCAAAACCTCCTTCAGAGTTAGGAACACATAATATTGGTCTTTTTATACATCATTTAATAAGCAAAGAAGCATTTTTCTTGCTTTCATGCCTAACCGATTCAATATTTTTTGGGGACAGTCAATCACATTAAAGCTGTAAATTAGAACAGGAAGGAGAAATTGATTTAAATATGGCATTTATTCTTAGATATCAAGGCAGTTTTCAATATTAGATTTAGTCTTCTGAAATATTCCTTACTGAACATTATTCTCATTTTTCATATTTTATTGCTGACCCTTCATCTACTCCCAAATATTTATATACACTCTCTCCTGCTAATGATCCCTTGTATAATATTCCTGTTCCAGGTTGACATTTTTTTGGTGTTGCAGCTTACTTTTTAAAATGCTGCCTTTGCACATTTATCAATATCAAATGTCATTCTTATATCATCTGATAAAGTGTTAACCATGTGGAGTTGTGCTGTCGGCTCATCTGATAAGCTATACAATTTTAAATCACCCCAACCATAAAATGTTGATATCTTTAAACATGGTTGGTTTCTTGAGTTACACTGTAGCTATAACCTAAATCTGTTAAGTAAACAGCTTAATGGGTTAAGTGTGACACAAAACAACGATGAGAAAGAATCACCCTGGAATATCTCCCTTTGAATTTTTATCCCTGGGATACTAATTTGCCCTTTGTTATAGCTTAGCTGCAAAGTGGACTGCTTGGCAATTTTGATATAAAGGTCAGCATCCTGAAGGTCCACTGAGTACACTCAATCTGCTTGCTGTAGGTATGGAAGGACAAACTGCACCATGACCATCTAGAAGTTTATTTTTGTTCCAATTTCCATTTGTGTGGGTCCATAAGATTCCTGCTTAGTTCGTCTGCCAGAGTATTTAGCTTTCCTGGCAGGAATTGAGCTTGTAGTTGTATCTGATAGGTCAAGACCGTGTTCCACAATGCCATGGCAAGTCTGCAAAGGGGGTAGGAATGTGTACCCCCCTGCTTGTTTATGTACCACATAACTGTGGTGTTGTCGGTCTTTATCATTAGTTGTCCTGGATGAAGGTAGTCCTTGAAGGCTGTCAGAGCATTCTGTATAGCTAGCATCTCTTTCTGATTGATATGTAGGTGCATTTGATTTGGGTTCCATTTGCCTTGAATGCACTTCCCTGCCAGATGAGCCCCCCCAAGCATAGTCTGATGCATCTGTTGTTAGGGTTTGGGCGGCAGGGGGTGGAGTGAATGGCAGTCCCTTGTTTTGGTAGCAGGCCTCTGCCCACCATAGGAACTGTAGTTGCAGGCAAGGCATAACAGGAATCATTATTTCCAGGCTGTGACAATGTTGACTCCATTAACTTTTTAAGTACCACTGAAGTTTCCTCGTATGCAGTCTTACATATGGAATTAGAAGAATGCAGGAGGCCTTGAACCCCAAGGCCTGCAGAATTTCTCTTGCAGACAGGTGGGTTTTTGTGGCCACCTGTTTGAAGTAAGTCATCAATTGAATTTGCTTTTCTGGCGTAAAGTACGTCATCTAGGCAGTTGTATTCAAGCTTGCACCCAGGAATGTAATTTTTTGAGAGGGTACCAGTTGTGATTTCTTTTCGTTTATGGTGTACCCCAGATAAGTTAGAACCCTTTTTACAAATGCCAGATGCTTTAGAAGAATGTCCTTGTTTTCAGCCTGAATTAGACAATCGTCCAGGTATGGATATATTTGAATATTTCTTTGCCTGCAAAATGCAATTACTGGTGCCAGGCACTTTGTGAAGACTCTGGGTGCAGTAGATAAGCCAAAGGGCAGTGCAGAGAACTGGTAATGCAAGTAGCCTGCTTTGAAGCGTAGGTATCTTCTACAAGATTCCCTGATTGGGATATGCAGGTAAGCCTCTTTTAAGTCTAGAGTTACCAACCAGGCATCTTTGCCTAGCATAGGTAGTAACTGTTGAAGAGTCAGCATCTTGAATTTTGGAATGTCCAGAAATGTGTTTAGAGTGGATAAGTCCAAAATTGGATGCCATGATTTGTCTTTTCTGGGTAGCAGAAAAAGTCTGGAATAGAAACCTTGTCCTTTTCCCTCTTCTGGAACTGGTTGAATAGCCCCATGTTCATGAGGGACAGAACTTGTTTCTGGGCCTCTGCCCACTGACTTGGGGGCAGATCTGGCCATCCGTTTGGGATTGGCAACGTGTGGAAGTGAAATCTGTATCTCTGGGATACTATGTTTAAAACCCATTTGTCCTGGGGAATAAGTTGCCAGTTTCGTGGATGAAGTGCTACTTTTCCCTCAAAGTGGCGGCTAAGAGGTAATTGCTTGGTGATTGTAGAGGGAAGTCATTGAGACTGTTTACCATAGGGAGGTGCCTTGTTGCTTCCAGATTTGGAGGTGAAGGCACCCCATTGTTTTGTTCTAAAAGTTCCTTGTGACTGAAACCTGGGGACTTTGGAATGTCTTGATTTGACTTGAGCAGCTCTCGAGAGGACTGGAAAGGACCAGTTCTTAGTAGGCCAGTGCCTACTAAATCTTGGAGGTTGCACTTGTAAGAAATATTTCACAGTTTACATAGATTTAGCTTTATCTTCCATCTTTTTTAACACTTCTTCTGCCTTATTACAAAAGAGACGGTTCTGTTGCAAAGGAGCATCCAACAACTTTGCTTTAACATGGTCAAGCAGAGTTTGCTCTTTGAGCCAAGCATGCCTTCTTAGCACAGATCCAGTTACAGCAGCCCTGCAAGAGGCCTCCAAGGAATCAAAACCACACTGCAAACCACACTGCAAAGTATGTTTTCCAACTTGTTCAGCTGAATGCAATAAATCCTGCAATTCTTTATTTTCCACACAGTCAGAGATTAACATCATTTTCTGTTTAAGTAGTCCCATGATATGCTGTTGATATTTAAGCATATGAAATTGACAGTTTAAAGCCCTGATTTCCAGGGTTGCAAACGTGTAAACCTTTTTACCCCATCTATCCAGCGCCCTGGAGTCTATCAGAAGGGGTTGGATTTTTGGCAGTAGAGGCCTTAATGCCCTTGGGATCCTGAGAAATGGTTTCAGGATCAGCAATAGGGTTTTTGAAAAGGAATTTATGGGAGTCAGGAAACCCTGTAGTATCTGTCTGGCTTACAAGGAGCTGGAGGCAGAGAATCAGGAGTCATACTAGATTCTGAAAATACATCATCAACAATGTCTAGAACAGAAGGCATAGCCAAAGGCCTATGCTGAGGAAATAGAAGAAACTCCCCAAGTTTCTTTTTAGATTCAGAGAAATCCTGACTTTCCCAGTGGAAATGTTTCCTTAAGGCATGTAAAGTTTCCCCAAAAGAAAAATCCTTAGGGAGAGAGGCAGAAGGAATGGAATCCTCTACATCAGAGTCCTCATAAGTAGGAATAGGCAAATCCTGTTCATTAGAAGAGTCAGAAGAAATAGAATCCTGTTCAGAAGATTCATAATCAATGTCTTGCCTAGGCCTCTTAGAAGAAGGGGGTTGGCTACCCCTGATCAGAGTAATTAAATCTTCAGCCATTTTGATCATTTGTTTTTTTAGGCATAGGGGCCTGCATATGTGGCCCAGGAGTCGGTTATTTAGATTTAGATTTTGGCCTTAGTTTTGAAGATGGCGTTGGTCTAATATACAAATCTGTAGGCCTGAAAACACCCTCAGAAGCCAGTGCCTGCACAGCCGCTCCGGACCCATCTAAGGTAGAGACATCCGCGGATTTCATAACTAAAGCATCTCGCGGCATACCGGACTCTGAATGGGTTCATAGGTTGGTACTAGGCTATCAGCCCTAGGGCCTATACAAGCCTAGCCATAACAATTCCCTGGCTATTTCTTCCCACACTATTTACTTCCCTGGACCCCTGTCTAGCAGGGAGACTGACGTGATCCCCGGGATGAATTTCCTTTCTACCATCCAATCATCAAGATTCCTTTTGAAGAGGTTTCAAAATAAAAACGCCAGCACCAAAGATGAGCTGAAATAGGTTTATTGTTAGAACAAGTGACTAGACCGGTTTCAGCATATAGCTTTCTTCAGTAGTATGGAAAAGAACCATGGCAAAAGCCAGTAATTTATATACATGTTCCAATGAGAATCAAATGACATCACTTCCTGTCCTACGAAAGGAACAAGTTATTAACAAGAGATTGAAAATGTAATCAAATAATTGTAGGCAACTAAAACTCAAACTACCTACAAAAAAATGTATAGTGTGATTTAGAAAATGGAAAACTTACAATTTGTCATTTAATCCAGCATGTTTTGTTTATTGTGATGACAAGGTTTAGATCCCTGGTGCATGTGGTTCTGAGGGATTGGGATTTCTTTAAGTGTAGCATGTCCAACAGCTCTGGGTTTGACATGGCATTGTGTGTTAAGCAGAGATCGCTTCTGAGTAGACGATATGCGACAGAGTATAGCTGGAGTTTTTTAAAGCGGTCAGCGTAGGGCATCTGCTTTAGGCCTGTGATTCTTTTAGTGAGGTATTTCTGCGGTCTTTCCAGTTGTTGCAGATGTCTTGAGAGGTACATACCAAACGGGACGTTGTATTCTATAATGGGTCTAATGAGGGATGAGTACAGTGGGACAATGACCTCCTTTTTTCTGGATGAAAAGCCCTTAGTGATGAGGTGTGCCAGATAGAAGGATTTCCTGACTGTTGTGGTGATGTGGTTATCGAAGGTGAGACCACTATCCACCTGTGTCCCTAAGTCTCTTATCACACTTTCGGTGTTTAGTGTACTGCCACCTATATGGTAATTCACGGGTACATGTTTTTTCTCCAAAGAGGATAACTATACATTTCTTGGCATTGAGCTTGAGCCCATGGCTCTGGCACCAAGCATGTGTTTCTGTAAGGCCCTTTTGTAGAGTAACCACATCATTTGGGGATTCAATAATGGCTCCCAGTTTGCAGTCATCTGCAAACTTTGTTAGCCAGAGTCCCTTACTCAGAGTCTCAGTAGAGGCCTGTGAATCAGAAGAAGCGGGTATCAGGGGCTTTGAAAGTGCCTCACTGAGCACCAGCGAACTGGCGACAGGCTTAGAAGAAGCGTCGTCGGTTTTGGACCTCGACGGTCTCTGTCTTTTTCTTTGCGTTTTTTAGGTATTCCGGTAGTCGGATTGCTAACCAACGACATTTCTGGACAGTTAAATCTTGAGCCAAAATATTTAGAAGCAAAAATATACCAACGTTTAATTGTGCGCTGATTAAATTTAGCACAAAACCAACAGCAAGGCACATTGTGGTCAGGGCCGAGGCAAGGAATACAGTACAAATGAAAATCCTTATGAGGTATTTGCTTCCCACAAGTAATGCAATTATTAACTTTTACTGACATCAGTAAGGAGCAAGAAAAAGTTTCCCCAATAGGGTACTTAGCTTTTAGTTGAAAACTTCGGTTCAGAAACTCGAAAATGAAAATTTCAGGAGTCGGCCGACCAGCACATTTGAACTGCTTCTGCTTCGGGCACCGCGTGGCAAGAAAGACTGATATAATGGCATCGGCTGCTTGTTTTATACCCCTGACGACCTGACGTTATGAAAGAAGGGACAGCAACTGACACAGGACCCAAGACTTTGTTAATCAGGCCGACTGAGGGCAAGCTGAGGGTGCAGAATCTGGCTCGCCTGCTGGGACAGCAGGTAAGTGGTCTGAGGCAGGTGACTTGGTTGTAGCAGTGTCATACTGCACAAGAGGGGGTACCAGTGCTGGCGTGGCCAGTCTGGTTCAATCAGTATTGTCCTTGGCTTGTCCTGTTTGATCTTTAGTAGAACCTTCGAGAGGAGAGGCAGAGGGGGAAAAGGCATAAACTGAGATGCTTTCCCAAGTAAAGGACAGGGCATCCACTTTCCAAGCTTGACTGTGGGGAGTTCTTGTGCAGAATTTGTTCAATTGGTATTTCTGAGGGGAGGCAAAGAGGTCTACCTCTGGAGTCCCCCATTTGTTACTCAAGAGGTTGAATATTTTGGGTTCTAGTTTCCATTCGTGTGGGTGCATGAGATTTCTGCTTAAGTCATCTGCCAGTGAATTTAGTTTGCCTGGCATGAATTGTGCTTGTAGGCGTTCTTGGTAGCTCAAGGCTGTGTAACACAGAGCCATGGCTAGTCTGCAGAGAGGGTACGAGTGGGTTCCCCCCAGCTTGTTTGGGATAGTGTAGTGGTTAGAGTTGTGGCCTTGCATGCAGGTGTTCATGGTTCAAGTCCCAGAACAGGCAACTTATTTGGAGGTTGGGAGGGTGGCCTAATGGTTAAGGTGTTTGCCTTACAAACAAGGTGCAGGGATTGTGTCTCACAAGGGATAAGTGGCTAGGATTAAAATGGCTCACAAGCGCAGTTAGCCTAGTATGAATCTATGAATCTATGATTCATGTACCACATACCTGTGGCGTTGTCTGTTTTTACCAATAGTTGTCCTGGAAGAGTACGGTCTTTGAAGGCTGTCAGAGCATTCTGTCAGCTAACATTTCTTTTTGATTGATATGCAGGTGCATCTGTCTCAGGTTCCATTTGCACTGAATGCAGTTGGCCTGCCATGTGAGCCCGCCATGCATAGTCTGATGCGTCTGTTGTTAGGGTTTGGGCGGCAGGGGGTAGAGTGAAAGGGAGTCTCTTGTTGTAGTAGCAGGCCTCTGCCCACCAAAGGAACTCTGTCCTTAGACAAGGAATGATAGGAATCATCGTTTCCAGGTCCTGAGAATGTTGACACCATAGGCTTTATAGATACCATTGGAGTTTCCTCATATGCAGTCTTACATATGGAATTAGTAGAATGCAAGAGGCCATGAACCCCAGAGCTAGCAGTATTTTCCTTGCAGATAGCTGGGGTTTTGAGGCCAATAGTTTGAAGTAGGTTGTCAAATAAACTTGTTTCTCCAGAGTGAGGAATGCCATCTGGGAAGTTGTGTTCAAGCTTGCTCCCACGAATACAATCTGTTGGCAAGGTACTAGGTGAGATTTCTTTTCATTGATGGTTTACCCAAGCGAGGTTAGAAGTTTCTTTATGAATGCCAGGTGTTGTAATAGCAAGTCCTGGCTTTCTGCCTGAATCAGGTAATCGTCCAAGTATGGGTAAATTTGAATATTTCTCTACCTGCAAAATGCAATGGCTGGAGCTAGACACTTTGTGAACACCCTGGGCACAGTAGATAAGTCAAAGGGAAGTGCAAAGAACTGAAAGTGTATGGAGCCCGCCCTGAAATGCAGGTATTGTCTGCAGGATCCTCTTATTGGGATGTGCAGGTAAGCTTCCTTTAAGTCTAGGGTTGCAGCCAGTTAACCTTGGCTAGCATAGGAAGAAGCTGTTGAAGAGTTAGCATTTTGAATTTTGGAACCACCAGAAAGGTGTTGAGAATAGAGAGGTCCAGGACAGGATGCCAGGAGTTGTCTTTTCTGGGTACCAGAAAAAGTCTTGACTAAAAACCTTGTCCCTTTGTTCTGCTGGGACAGGTTGAATAGCCCTGATACTGAGAAGAGAGAGAACCTGCTGTTGGGCCTCTGTCCATTGATTTGGGGGTAGGTCTGGGCAACCATTTGGGGTTGGTAGTGTGTGGAAGTGGAATCTGTATCCTTGGGAAACAGATGTTCAAAACCTGTTTGTCCTGGGAGTTCCCAGTTTTTTGCATGCAGGGCGAGCTTTCCTCCTAAGGGAGCAGGTAGTTGAGCAGGGCTTGGAAGGGTTAAGATTAAGTCATTGTGCCATTTTTCCATAGGGGAGTGGCTTACTACTCCCTGCTTTGGAAGTGGGAGCCCCCCACTGCTTAGATCTGTACGTAGCCTGAGACTGTAGCCTTGGTGGTCTGCTGTTCCTGGGTTTGGACTGAAGTCCTGGAAGGGACTGGAAAGGACCATTTCTTTGAAGGCCAATGCCTACTGAATGTGGGAGGCTGTACTTGTATGAAATCTTTAACAGTTTGCATAGATTTAGCTTTTTCCTCCATCCTTTTGAGAACTTCTTCTGCTTTGTTGCCAAAAAGGCGGTCTTGGTTTAAGGGAGCATCCAGTAATTTAGCTTTAACATGATCTGGCAAGTTTTGTTCCTTAAGTCAAGCATGCCTTCTAAGTACAGACCCAGTGACAGCAGCCCTGCAAGATGCTTCTAAAGCGTCAAAACCACATTGTAAAGTATGTTTACCAACTTGTTCTGCAGAATGCATTAAATCTTGCAAGTCTTTGTGTTCAGCACAGTCAGGAATCAACATCATTTTCTGTTTAAGTAGTCCCATAATATGCTGCTGATACTTTAACATATGAAGCTGGCAATTTAAAGCCCTAATGGTCACAGTAGCAGAAGTTCATAGGTTCATACTAGGCTATCTGCCCGAGGGCATTTACAAGCCTAGCCCATAGTTTTGTGGCTTACGCCACCCCTTTAGTATGGGGAACTATACCCATTATTTTGCTGTGCCTCTGTCGAGCAGTGACACTGAGGTAATCCCTGGGGTATATCTGCGATCTCCCATCCATTGGTCAAGATTTCTCTTGAACAAGGCCAGCGAGGTGCTCTGCCTCACATATACCGGGATTTTATTCCACAGCATAGGGAGTCTTTGGGTGATGAATCTATCCCTCCAGCACGTCCTATTAATAGCCGTGTCGAGGTTTAAGTCTCCGCCCTTGTGGCTCTGACAGATCTAGATTTTTTGAGGTGAAGCATATTCATCAAATCTGGGTTTGACATGGCCTTGTATGTTAGGCAAAGGTCACCTCTGAGCAAGCGGTAAGCGACTGAATAGAGCTGGAGTTCTTTCAGTCGGGCAGCATAGGACAGATGTTTGAGACCCTTTATCCTTTTGGTGAGGAACTTTTGTGGCCTCTCCAGCTGCTGCAAGTGTCGGGTCAGATACATTCCGAATGGGGCATTGTACTCAATCATTGGTCTGATGAGTGATGAGTATAGGGAGACTATGACCTCCCTTGATCTAGATGAGAATTTAAACTGCATGGTCTTCTGACCATCTCCTTCCATGCTGACAAATACCACACCCCCTTAGATTCATAGATTAGAGTACTAGGCTAATTTCCCTAGCGAGCCATTTTTTAAGCCTAGCCAATTATCCCTTGTGAGACTCAAACCCTGTACCTTGTGTTTGTAAGGCAAACACCTTAACCATTAGGCCACCCCATCTGTCTAAGGCTCTAGAATCTCTATCAGCAGGGTAGGATTTTTGGCAGCAGTAGCCTTAATGCTTTTTGGTCCTTGGGAAATCTTCTCTAGGTCCGCAGAAGGATTTTGAAGAGGAACTTGTGAGAGTCAGGTACTCTGTAGTACCTGCCAGGTTTTCTGGGAGCTGGAGGTAAAGTGTCTAGGGTAAGGCTAGATTCCAAGAAAGCATCATCTACAATGTCCAGAACAGGAGGGATAGCTAAAGGCCTGTGTTCAGGCAGGAGTAAGAATTCCCAAAGTTTCTTTTTGGACTCAGAATAATCCTAGCTTTCCAAGCGGAAATGCTCCCTAAGAGTATGCAAGGTTTCACCGAAAGAAAAATCTTCTGGCGGGGAAACAGAGGGAATGGAATCCTCTGCATCAGAATCCTCATAAGTAGATAAGGGCAAATCCTGGTAATCAGAAGGAGCAGAGATATCAGATTCCTGATCAGAAGAATCAGAAAGAAAATCAGTTCTAGGTCTCAGAGAGGGAAGGCTGGCTTCCCCTAATTAAGGTAATAAGGTCTCAGCCATTCTAATCATTTGTTTTTGAGGCATATGGGCCTGAGTCTGTGGATTGGTCATCTGTTTTCTAGGCGTAGTGCGAGTTTTTGGCCTGAGGAATTCGGAACTTCTGGATGGAAATGATGGCTTCGGTTTAATATGAATGCCTATAGGCCTGAATACACCCTCAAAAGCCGGTGCCTGCATACTGGCTCCAGACCCATCCAAGGTAGAGACATCCGCAGGTTCCATAGTCGAAGAAGCATCTCGCGGCATACTGGACTCCGAATGGGTCTCAGTAGAGGCCTGTGAATCTGAAGTAGTGGGTATCAGGGGCTGCAAAAGCGCCTCACTGAGTACCGTTGGACTGGCGTCTAGCTTAATGGAAGCATCGTCGGCAGTTTTGGACCTATGCGGTCTGTCTCTGTCTTTATCCTTACGTTTTTTTCGGAAGATCGGTAGTTGGATGGGTTAACGAAGCCATTTCAGAGTACGGAGATCAAGTACGAAAGTATTTGGCTACAAAAATAGCCCGACGACGAATAGCTCGGGCATTGAACAAGGCACAAAACCGACAGCGAGGGACGTCGCGGTCTGGGCCTAAACAGGGGATGCAGTAAGAGTGAAAATCTCTATGAGGTATTTGCTTTCCACAGGCAAGACAATTGTTAACTTTTACTGACATCGGTTAGAGCAAGAAAAAGGATCCCCAACAGGGTACTTATCTTTTTTGAAGACTTCGGGTCTGAAACTTGAAAACGAAAATTTCAGGAGACGGCCAACCGGCACTTGCAAACTGCTTCTGCTTCAGGCACCGCACGGCAAGAAAGACTAATGTAATGGTGTCGGGTGCATGTTTTATACCCCTGACGACCTGACATCATGGAAGAAGCGACAGCATCCAATGCAGAAATCTGAAGACTCTGGTATTTAGGCCGGCTGAGGGCTACCTGCAGGCAGATAACCCAAATGTGATGACTGCAACAGTGAAACACGAAGAACATCAAACTTTCTGAAGTAAGTGAAGCAACAAGATCTACGGTTCAGTGTCAGCAAAGGCACATCACTCAGATCTGCAAGTGGTGTAACTCCTTAAAAAGTACAGTTTTGTACCTACCATAAATGTAGATGTTCGAGGATTCCCTTGCTGCAGTCCTGACTATTGGGTATAGTCCGCGTCCCAGTCGGCCCGAATACCAGAGTATAAGGCTGACGTCGGTCATGGCGCCTTAGACTGACGTCAGTACGTCAGGGTACTAATGCGCATGACCGACGTCATTTCCTCAGTCTTTTCTTGCCCCAGATGTCAGAAGACCCAAAAAGACAAGTCCCAAAAACAACCTGCACCAATAAACATGTACAATATATACAGTAATATATATACAAAAATATAAGCATGTAAAGGCACCTACACAACCACCCTGAAACACAGAGGGAAGGAGGGAGGTAAATTGGACTGCAGCAAGGGAATCCTCGAACATCTACATTTATGGTAGGTACAAAACTGTACTATGTTCTTCGTCTTCCCTTGCTGCAGTCCTGACTATTGGGTAGAATCCCAAAGCAGAGGTAAGGAGGCTGGCAAATTATAAAGTAGCAGGAGCTGACAACATGCCTTGTAAAACAGCTGTGGCAAAACCAGCTCTAGTCTTAGAGTATATAGGCAGGTGATAATGCCTAGAGAAAGTATGCACTGAACTCCAAGTAGCTGCTTCCAGAATATCCTTAGTTGCCACCCCCCTTAGAAATGCTGTTGAAGTGGCAGTAGCCCTAGTGGAATGAGGCCTAATCCCAGCTGGAACCTCTTTGCCATGATGGGAATAACAAAATGCAATGCAAAAGCCAATCCACCTAGAAATAGTTTGTTTTGACACAGGTTTGCCCTGTGAACTTAAAGCAAAAGAAACAAGCAACTGCTGAGACTGCCTAAAATCTTTAGTCCTGCTCAAATAATAACGCAATTGCCTGTGTACATCGAAAGTGTGCAAAATCTTTTCCCCTTTATTTTGAGGATCTGCAAAAAATGTAGGCAAATGAATAGTTTGGTTTAAAGCCACACTAGAAACCACCTTAGGCATAAAGGAAGGATTAGTACGTAATGATACCCTGTCCTTATGGAAAATCAAAAAGGGCTCTACTGCCATAAGGGCCTGCAACTCAGACACCCTTCTTGCAGAAGTAATAGCCAACAGAAAAGCCGTCTTCCATGACAAATATTTCAATTCAGCAGTAGCTGCCGGCTCAAAAGGTTGTAGAGTAAGTTTTTCCAACACAAAATTGAGATCCCAAGCAGGAGTAGGAGCTCACGTGGGGGTCTTATATTCTTTGCCCTCTAAGAAACTGCTTGAACAAAGGATGCGAAAACAAAGGTGGGTCACAATCATAGTGAGCTGAAATTGCTGCAGCATGAATCTTTATGGAAGAGAAAGACAAACCTTTGTCCAATAACTCAGTAAGATATTGAAGAGCCACACTCAAATTAGGCTCTGAAATCTCCAAATTCTTTGCTGTACACCAAAATAAAAATCTCTTCCATTTTTACACTCTCCTAGTACTAGGCCTTCTAGCTTCCAAAATCACATTTAAAACTTGTTGAGGAAGCTGAGACCTTCCATGTTTCAACACAGAATATGCCAAGCTGTGAGATGGAGAGATTGAAGCTTGACATTGAGCAGATGACCGTCCTTCTGAGATAACAGATGAGGAATCAGAGGTAAAGGCCATGGAGGCTTCTTTACAAGACTCCTTAGAAGTGGGTACCAGTGTTGCGAGGCCAATCTGGAGCTATCAAAATCATCCTTGGCCTGTCCTGTCTGACCTTTAGTAATACCTTTGGAAGAAGAGGTAGAGGTGGAAAAGCATAGACATGAAGGTTTTTCCAACTGAAAGACAGAGCATCCACTTTCCAAGCTGTGTGATGAAACCCCTTTGTGCAATACTTTGGCAGCTGGTGGTTTAGTGGAGAAGCGAACAGATCTATGTCTGGAGTTCCCCATGACACTGTCAATTTCTGAAATACATGAAGATCCAGTTTCCACTCGTGGGGATCCATGATTTGTCTGCTTAATACATCTGCTAGGGAGTTCTGTGCTCCTGGCAGAAACCTTGCCTGAAGAGTCAGTTGCAGGCTTAGCAGTCTCCCATAAAATCATTGCTTGCCTGCATAGAGGATAAGAATGTGTTCCCCCTTGCTTGTTGATGTACCACATGACAGTTGTGTTGTCTGTCAGAATCAACACCTGCCCTGGAAGAAGTAACTCCTTGAACGCCATCAATGCAAACTGGACTGCTAACATCTCCTTCATGTTGATATGTAGATGCTGTAGTCTGGCAGGCCACTTGTCTTGTATCCACTTTCCATTTAGATGAGCTCCCCAAGCAGTGTCCGAGGCATCTGTCGTTAAAATCTGACTCGCCTCTGGCCGGGTCACAGAGAGTCCCTTGTTTAGGTGACATTCCTGAGCCCACCACAAGAATTCCTTTTGAAGGCAAGGTATTATTTGAATGACAGTGTCCAAATCTTGGCAGTGCTGTGTCCATACATTTTTGAGATACCATTGCAGCTTCCTCATATGCAGTTTGGCATTGGGAAGCACCAGAATACAAGATGCCATGAACCCTAATGCTTGAAGGACTGTCCTTGCAGTCAGCACGGACTGATGAGATAGTTGATGGAAGTAAAGTGACAGACTCTTTTGTTTGTCCGGGGTTAAAAAGGCCATCTGGGCTGCTGTATTCAGTCTCACACCCAGAAAGCACATGTCTTGAGAGGGTACTAGACTGGACTTTATTTCGTTCACAGAATACCCTAGGCATCTTAGCACTGCTATGACATATTCCAGATGCTGTAGAAGGTGTTCTTTTCCTTGAGCCAGAATCAGGCAGTCGTCCAAGTAAGGATAAATTTGAATGCCTTGAAGCCTGAAGTAAGCTATCACTGGAGCCAGAACCTTTGTGAATACTCTGGCGCAGTAGATAAGCCAAAGGGCAATGCAGAGAACTGATAATGAAAATCTCCAGTTCGAAACCGCAGATACTTTCTGCAACTTAGCCTTATGGGCACATGAAGGTAAGCTTCCTTGAGATCCAAAGTTACCATCCAGTGATCCTTGCCCAGCAGAGGTAACAGTTGCTGTAACGTCAACATCTTGAACTTGGGAATGTCCAGATAAGTGTTGAGGATAGATAAATCCAAAATTGGTCTCCACGTGTTCCCCTTCTTTGGTACTAGGAACAGGCGAGAATAAAATCGAAGCCCCTTTCTGACACAGGGACTGGCTGAATAGCCCCTATCTGGAGTAACTGAGAAACTTGCTTGAGAGCCTCTTTTCTTTGTGGAGGAGGAACATCTGGCATGCCTTTGAAAGGGGCATTGTGTGGAAATAAAATCTGTACCCGTGATGAATGATATCCAGCACCCATCTGTCTTGAGTGATTAAATCCCAATTTTCTTTGAAAGAGACAATCTTCCTCCCAAAGGAGCTGCCAGGCGAGAGTCCACTGGCAGCTGAAAAGGCAGGTCATTGGTTCTGCTTACGAAAGGACTGACCCCTGCCCTCACCAGAAGTCTGAGCAGGTGAACTGTCTGATCTAGGCCTAAAGAACCTTGAGCCCTGCCCCTACCACGTCTAGATCTACCCCTAGACTGGGAACCATAAGCAGGATATGTCCACCCTTAGCAGGCCAATTTCTACTAAACTTGGAGGTTGCACCTGCAAAAATCTTTAACAGTCTGCATAGACTTAGCTTTGTCCTCCATTTTCTTTAAAACTGCTTCCACAGGCGGTCCAAACAACACATCAGACTGTAAAGGAGCATCCAAAATCCTGGTCTTAACATGCTCAGCTAAATTCTGATCCTTCAACCATGCATGTCTGCGAAGAACAGAACTAGTAGCAGCCACCCTCGAGGAGGCCTGAACAGCATCAAAACCACACTGCAAAGAATGCTTACCCACTTGTTCAGACACATGAACCAAATCCAGCAATTCTTTACACTCAATACCTTCGCCAAAGCATCCACCTTAGATTTCAATTGTGAAAGGAGATAATTCTGATATTTCAGCATATGAAATTGACAATTCAACGCCCTCATGGCTAGAGTGGAAGAAGTATATACTTTCTTACCCCACCTATCCAAAGCCCTTGCCTCTTTATCAGAGGGTACAGGATTTTTAACAACAGAAGCTTTAACACCTTTAGGCCCCTGAGAAACAGTTTCTGGGTCCGCCCTGGGACTCTTAAACAAATACTTATGAGCTTCGGGCACCCTATAATACCTATCAGGCTTAACAGGAGCAGGAGGCAAGGAATCAGGGTTCAGAGAAGCCTCTGCAGAAACATCCTCCACCACATTCAACACAGGAGGAATACCTAAGGGCCTATGCTGAGGCAAAACAAGAATTCCCTAAGCCTTTTTCTGGAGTCAGAGTAATCCTGGCCTTCCCATTTAAAGTGCTCCCTCATGGAGTGAAGAGTCTCTGAAAATGAAAAATCCTCAGGAGGAGAAGCTGAAGGAGTGGAATCATCCACATCAGAATCAGAATAAGCAGGAAACTCTTGCAAGTCTTCCACAGAAGACTCTGAAGCCTGTGAACACTGTTCAAAACTATCAAACTCCTGTTCCACCCTAGGCCTCTTATCAGGTGGGGGCATAGAACCTCTAATCAGAGTAATCAAATCTTCAGCCATTTTAAGCATATGTTTCTTAGGCACAGAGCCGAAATGCTAGGAGAAGCCCCTACAGAAGCTGAACTTGGCCTTCCTCTAAAAGAAGCTCTGGAAACAGAAGGAGAGGCCCTAACTACCTTGGGAAGAGAGGGAAGAACAGTTACCTGAGAAGCCCCCTCAGCCTGGCCTACTTCCTGAGAGGGCACATCCTGTAACAGTAAAGTATCCGCCTGAGACTCCATAGAGACTGCTGGCAAAACCTCTGGCTCCCCTGAGCCTTCTAAAGGACCGGCGTCCGGGACTGCCGGTTCCTCACCCCTAGACTTCACTGTTTTGTCCTTGCGCTTCTTAGATGAAGCAGGCGTCGGAGCATCCGACGGCATAGTATAATTGCAACGCTTCCCAAACACTAACCTAGCACAATCAAGCCTCCTCTTAATAGTGCGCTTATTAAATCTAGCACAAGAGCGGCAACCAACAACGTCGTGCTCAGGCCCTAAACAAGGTATACACAATGTATGATAATCCCTATGCGGTATCTGCTTCCCACAAGAAATACAGTTATTCACTTTTACTGACATCCGGTAATATGCTGAGGCAAGAAAAAACCAAAATGTTCCCCAGCGGGGTTACTTAGCCAACTCTGTACTCGGTCTGAAACTCCGGTTTCGGAAAATCTCAGAACGCCAACCTGCACTCGCAAAATTGCTTCTGCATCGGACCATGCGGCAAAAAAGACTGAGGAAATGACGTCGGTCATGCGCATTAGTACCCTGACGTACTGACGTCAGTCTAAGGCGCCATGACCGACGTCAGCCTTATACTCTGGTATTCGGGCCGACTGGGACGCGGACTATACCCAATAGTCAGGACTGCAGCAAGGGAAGACGAAGAACATCTGCCCTGCTCCTCCATGCTAGTGCTCCTATAAAGCCTTGAGCCTACACTAGGGAGTCTACCATGGGCATGTGATGCCTGGGTCTCTCTCGTTATTTTATTTTATTTTTTTAAACTTCGTGAATTCATTACCAGAAAAGAACACAAACCAAAGTAACATTTTCCATTACATCAGACTAGTACACATATATATTTTCTTTTTAATAATTTTCATCACTCCATTATATAAATTAGTTACTTCCTTCACTCAAACCTCCCTCCTCCTCCTCTTGCACATTGTGCATGTATTGTTTCTATAAATTCCTTTTATTTCTCTCAAACTGATTCTTCCCTTTCCACAGATCCCACCTCCAGTTATTGCTTGTATCGCCTGAACTAGCTAGTAATTGCCTTTTTTTCTTGGGGGGGGGGGGGGTCAACAGTATAAAACGTTGTAAGGCCTTGCTATATCTAGGCAATTCAGATCTTGTATATAGGCTCAAAATAATCATTTCCTTAGTTACAACCACTTGCTCCCACTACACATCTGACAAAGTACTCCACAGAAAATTTTTAAAGTCTGCCAACTCATCACATTTCCAAAAAAACATGCTCCAAACGACCTCTCTCTTTCCAATCACATTTCCAACATATGCCATCAACTTCATGAAAAATTCTCTCAAGTCTGCTTAAGGTATAAAAATACCTATGCAAACTTCCATACAAAAATCCTAAACCTTCTGTTTTTTGCAGCATAATTGGGAGGCATACAGATGACCTCCCATTGTTCCTTCATAAACTGTCTTCATTCTTTTTCCCAATATTTTTTAACCTCCAGTGACTAAATCTTACAGTTGACATGCAATATTTTTATATGCCTTACTAAATATGCCTTTTTAAACATCAGGTTCTGCTTGAGACTCAAATAAAAAGTCTGTCAGTGCTGGTCTTACACTTAACACTCCCCTATCCATTTCCCTTTGCCTGTACTTTTATCAATCACTGGTAGCTTAGGCAGTCTCAAATATGTAATCCAAACTTTTGCTTAGCCGCATCCCAGTCCATCACCCTTCCTTCCCCAATCTGCTCAATACCTTGGTTCATTTGCTAATTTCCTCCAGTAAATTCCACCCCCCTTTCCTATTTTCTATATCTCTACTTCCACATATCCCTACTGGTAGAATTTCCTTTCTCCATCATTCCAATGTTGGCTTCACTCTTACAATATTTAAGCAATAACCCACAGCTGGGTGTGGGTAATGCTGGATTTACCCATGGTTGGTGTGGTTTAGTCATGAGGGCAAAGCCAGAGTGATCAACATAGTCAACCATGGGTAAATCCAGCATTGCCCACACCCAGCCATGGGTTATTGCTATTCTACAATGACACTAAGAAAAAAATTATGCACTTTTCTCAAATAATGTCTTTGTATAATGCCTCTGTACTGCCCTTGTGCATTTTTCCAGTATCCTGGGGCTTTTTCTGATATACTGCTCATGCATATGGGACTTGCGTTCCGACATTTACCCACTACATCAGTGCTTTGGAAAGGAAGCAACGGAGAAAAAGAAGGTTTCCGTTGCTCCTTTTTTCTTTCTTTTTTTTTTTTTTTTAAAAATAAAAAAAAGTTTTGGACAGTTTAGGAGAGAGAGAGACAGAATGGGGGAAATACAAAGAAAATCAAGTACATGTCTTTAGTTTTAAATAATGTACCTGATTTTCCTAGTATTTCTCCATCCTGTCTCTCTCGTATGTCTGGAGTCCGGATTTGTGATTTTATTTATGTACTGTTGTTACAAAATATAACAATGGAAAAAAGTCCGGGTGACCAGACCTTTTTCCGTTGGTATATTCTTGCACTTAAAACTGGCACACTGGTTGGGATGGCCAATCAGCGTGCTCGTTTTAGAATATTAATGGACAGTCATTGTATAATTTCTGTTAATTTATGAATATAACATTCTGTATGATAGTTATATGTATATTCACCTCTACCTGTTTGTTGCCATTCTCCTTAAAGACCTGTATCCAAAAAAATATATACTCGCCATTTCATCTCCCCCATTCCATCATCATCCCTTTCCATTATGATTTATAACATTCTGCTTGTGTTATGTATACAAGCCTTAACAGCATAGCTCTAAAGTATCCCTTCTTTCTTCATATAAAGTTATCCTAAACTACGTTGTTCTATGGGGAGAATTAACTTATGCCACTTAACTCTTGCCTTTTTCCTCTCCTAAATAAATTCCTTCAACTCTTTCTTATTGTCCACAACTACTTCTCTGGTTGATAAAAATATACCTGACCTGTACATGAAGCTAAAGGGACTGAAAACATCTTTATTGTTTGTATTTTACTAGCCATATCCATAACCAAGAATTTCCAGCTTCTCAGTTTTTGTATTATCATTTTAGTCTCTTTCCACAGCTGCCATAACAGAATCCAGTTTAATCCATACACCTAAATTCTTCATTATATCATTTCCCCATGAAACGGTGTACTGCTTAACCAATTCATATATGGATATATAGTTCACTACTACAGCGTTTATTTCATTTAATTTATTTTATACCCCAAAAGACCTGACACTGTCTTAAAATGCTCCATAAAACCACAATGTCATTTTCTGGAATTATCACGTACAAAATAATATCTTCAACAAATACAGCTAACTTTCCTAGATTGCAATACCAGTTATATCCTTATTTGCATTGTCACTGTCCCAAAATGTACAGTGGCTATAAAAAGTGTACACACTCCTGTTAAAATACCAGGTTTTTGTGATATAAAAAAATGAGACCACAATAAATCATTTCAAAACTTTTCCCACCTTTAATGTGACCTATAACCTATACAATTCAATTTAAAAACAAATCTGTTAGGGGAAAATATAAGAAATTAAAAACGTACAACAAGCTGGTTGCATAAGTGTGCACACCCTTAAATACTTTTTTGAAGCACCTTTTTGATTTAATTACAGCATTCAGTCTTCTTGGGTAGAGTCTATCAGCATGGCACATCTTGACTTGGCAATATTTGCCCACTCTTCCTTGCAAAAGCACTCCAAATCTGTCAGATTGCGAGGGCATCTCTTGTGCACAGCCTTCTTCAGGTCACCCCACAGATTTTCTACTGGATTTAGGTCTGGCTGGGCCATTCCAAAACTTTAATTTTCTTCTGGTGAAGCCATTCTTTTGCTGATCTGGACATATGCTTGGGGGTCACTGTCTTGTTGAAAGGTGAAATTCCTCTTCATCTTCAGCTTCAGCTTTCTAGCAGACGCCTGAAGATTTTCGGCCAAAAGTAACTGGTATTTGGAACTGTTCATAATTCCCTCCACTTTGACTAAAGCCCCAGTTCTAGCTTAAGATAAGCAACCTCAAAGCATGATACTGCCACCACCCATGCTTCACCATGGGGATGGTGTTCTTTTGGTGATGCAAATTGTTGTTTTTGAGCCAAACATACCTTTGGAATTGTGGCCAAAAAGTTCAACCTTGGTTTCATCAGACCATAACACATTTTCTCACATGCTTTTCGGAGACTTGATGTACTGTTTTGCAAATTTTAGCCGGGCCTGGATGTTTTTCTGTACAAGAAGAGGCTTCTGTCTTGCAACCCTACCCCATAGTCCAGACATATGCAGAATATGGACATTGCTGTCACATGTAGTACACAACCAGTACTTGCCAGAAATTCCTGCAGCTATTTCAGTGTTGCTGTAGGTCTCTTGGCAGTCTCCCTGACCAGTTTTTGTCTTGTCATTTCATCAATTTTGGAGGGATGTCCAGTTCTTTGCAATGTTACTGTTGTTCCATATTTTCTCCACCTTTTGATGACTGTCTTCACTGTGTTCCATGGTATATCCAGTGCTGTGGAGATTTTTTTGTACCCTTCTCCTGACTGATACCTTTCAACAATGAGATCCCTTTGATGCTTTGTAAACGCTCTGCGAACTATTGCTTTTGCTGTAGCAGGCAACTGAGTAAATGTCAGGAAAATCCTACTAGGACAGCTAAACTTTATTTGGGGTTAATCAGAGTTTCTTTAATTGATGGAGGTGTGTAGCCAAGAAAACAATGTTGTAATTAAATCAAAAGGTGCTTCAACAAAGTACAAATCATCCTACAGTAGTTCACACCAAAATTTTCAGACCAGAGGGACATTAGTCACAATGGAACCTCTGCTTCCATTTAGGGACTAATTAGAAAACCTCATCCATTTGTACACATAAGATTTTCTAAAATCAGTTTTTCTGGCCTCTTAACACCTGCTGCACATTCTAATGAAACAAGTGCCTAACACAGAGTCAATATTAAATTATCCAGGCTTTCAACTGAAGTTTCTCCACATGAGGTGTACCAGTCACTTGACGCAGCGTGACGAAGTCTGTGGCAATTGCCCTTGGCCAATACAATTAAAAGGAGGAACCAAGATTGCTTGGGCCAATGGGGGAGTCACCACATTGATCCTTTGCATTTCTTTGTATCTTTTGCATTTCTCTGAATTTACAGAAGTATCTTATGAATCAGTGGAAAAACATAAAGGAACATTCTCATCCAAGGGAGGGTGGCCTAATGGTTAAGGTGTTTGCCTTACAAACACAAGGTGCAGGGTTTGAGTCTCACAAGGGATAACTGGCTAGGCTTAAAATGGCTCGCAAGGGCAGTTAGCCTAGTGTGAATCTATTAACCTATTAACCATATATCTATCCTCCAACCATGGCGGCAATAATATGCGAAACAGAATTTCTCCAGCTGTCTGTTTTGAAAGGAGGTGAACAGATATATTTGAGGCATTCCCTACATCTGTACTAGACCCTGGAATACCACTGCCTTGAGCTTCCAATCATGCAGGTCTGCCCAGGATCTGCTCAGTCAGTCTGCCACAATGTCCTGCTCTGACAGGCTGTAGGATGCCCAAAGAAACAGAGAATATTGAGAAGCCCATTCTCAGGCTGTCATTGCCAATTGGCATGACTGGGGGGGGTAAAACCTCAGGCCCCTCAGTTTGTTGAGGTACCATGTAACTGTGGTTATGTCTATAGCCACTAGGAGTGAACCCAGGAGTCCAAAGTTGATGAAGGACTTTCAAGGAATAAACAATGTCAACATCTCCTAGATGCACATGAGCTTCTGTTTGTTCCTGGACCCCCAAATGGCTAGTACTTGCATACCCATTGACACAGTTCCTCAGGCGAAGTAGGATAAATCTGTCAGGACAGACTGCACTGGCATCGGAGGAGAGAAAAGGAATGCCTGGACTGCCACTCAGCTGATCTTTACATCACTGTAATACTCTCTGATGAAGGGCAGTACCAGTAACTGCAATTCCTGGGAATGAAAGTGCTGTGTCCAGCAATTTCAGATATGCTAGTGAAAATTCTCATGTGAAGACAGGCCAGTGGTAAAATGCAAATCATGGATGCCATCACTCCAAACATTACTAGGAATTCTTAAGCCAAGGTGCCATTCTACTGGGAGATTTCCATTAATACTATGTAGTAAGACAGGACCTTGTCTACAGGCAAAAAAGCCAGAGTGTTTTTAAAGTTGATTAAGTACCCCAGAAAAAAAAGCCTTTGCGAGAGTGTCAAATATGACTTTATGAGGTAAAACTTGAAATCTAGATAAGAGTCAGGACAAGACCTTCTCTAGTGATTCCATATACCTGGACAGACTGCACAGTTCAGTAAGTCATCCAAGTACAGAAGAAAAAGTGAATGCCCAGAGTCTGTCAGTGGGCCACTACTGAAGCAAGGTACTTGGTAAACACTCACACTGCAATGGATAGCCCAAAGGGCAATATAGAAAACTGATAATGTGAACCAGACACAATAAATCTCAGATATCCCCCTGAAGTGATAAGCAATGGGGATATGAAGAAATGTATCCATCAAGACCCGGATCACCATGAAGCAGTTGTCCTGAAATTGACGAAGCACTGTCTGCTGGATAATCATCTTGAACTTGGGGACCTTGACAAATGTATTCAAAGAAATAAAGGGCCCATGTCAGTCTCTATGACTGCTCTTACTGGGCAACTAAGAAAATACTAGAAAAGAAAACTCTTGTTCTTTCTGAAGAAGGGACCAGCTCTATGACCAGAGTCCAACATTTGCTGGAGAATTGGAGAGAATAAAGTATGGTCTGGTAGATGAGGGAGGAATATCCCTGAACAGAGGTGGAAGATGTTTTCACTTCCATCTGAAACCCTTGCCAACAAAGTTTGTACCTATTTTTCTAAAACCACTAATGGCCAGGCTGTCGTGTTGAGGGACAACTTGAAAGACTAGGCACCTGATGGGGGACTTGATAAAGACGGGTGCAGTATCTAATAGTCGTAAGTTGGAAGAGGGTTACCCTTTCTACAAAAGGAATCCTTCTTGTTAGGCTTCATGGAGTTGTCGTCCTGCAGTTTCCTTTTATTGCCTTAGATTTTGTTCTGCTAGGACTTCTGCTGGTTAGGCCATTGAAAATTATCTGGCTTAAAGGAGGAGAACTGGGAAACATAAAACCTCTTCCATATTCCTTGCATTCATTTACTTCTGTCATCTCAATGTATAAGGATCTGATTAGCTGCTGATCCAAACACAGAATCAGGCAAGATAAGCATTAATAATCTCATTTTTAACTCATCAGAATAATTCTGGGACTATAACCCTGTACATACTTTCTAATCACTAATAGCTATGCTGCATTTCTAGAAATAGTATCAGTTCCCGCCACGGCACTTTTTAGGGTACGTTTTGACACATGAAAAACATTGGAAATAAATCTTTAATATAGACCTTTTGCTCTGCAGGAAATGATGCAGCAAACTTATCTAAACTGTACATGCATGGTAGTTAAACTCTTTACAAGCTACCATGCTGTACTGCACCAGTTTCTTTCCCCAGATATTCTAGCCACATGCTTAGTTAATTTGAAGAATTGGGAAAAACAAAAAAGGCACGGTATTCTTATCAGCAAATGTTACTGGGAAAACTGAAGCAGGGTCCTCAGAAAAAAAGGGTTGGAAGTCAGGTAAGGTTAAAAGCATACCCTAAAATCCTTAAATTCTTGGGCAAAGTCTCAAAGAACAGAGGAGAATGAATGAGAACTAAAGGTTTCTAGAAGACCTCCCCCTAATGCTGGGATCAAAGGAGGGAAAAGAAAACATCTGTTTGGGTCGCTGTATCTGTCTGTCAAAAGAGGAAACGAATGGATCCAACACAGGTCAGAGTCCTTAGACACAGGACCCCCTTCAAAAATAAGTTCCTTAGCAGACTTGCTCGAGGGTGGAAGCACCAGTGTTTCTATAACCAGAGTATGCAACCCAGAACCAACTGCCTAAGCCATGAATCTTATCCATAGTCACCATCTCAGGTGAGAAACTAGTCAGACTGCTGCCATCTAGAGGGTCTTCAGTCTCCTTTAAGCATGCACTGTACTAGTGAGAGAATTCCCGGGTGAAAAGTATTAATACTGACAACAGATCTTGCACCCTGAGTTCCCTTGCTCCTAAAGGGTTTGGTTCTCACATACCTGAAACAGGCAATGGTACATCCCTGGCGGCTATGTCTGACCCTTGTGCCATGCACAGTTGTGACACTACAAGCACCCCAGGGAACCTGCAGGTAACAGAACATGAGTGGTTTGACAGACTGCCCGAAGCTAGGACTACTGCAGTCATAAGCCATAGGCCAAGACATTGTTTAGATGTAGATGAGGTAGATGATGGTGGTGGGAGGGGGGGGGGTCTGAGTCCATCAATTCACAGGACAAGAAACTAGCTGGGTCAATACCAAATACTGACTGCACAGTCAGCCCAGTAAGAAGACACACAAATTCCACTATTCTCCTTCTAAACAGCAAAATAAAGACCATTTCTATACTATTCTGGATGCTGCACTGAAGAGAGTATTTTCAGTAACAGTTCAAAAGACAAAATACATGCCTAAAAATCCCCTCCTTTTGTAAAAAGAAGGCTAGTTTCAGTACATTAAAACGGTATCAGACAAGAAGTAAATGATAAACTGATGAAAAATTCCTGTAAGAATGTTTAACATACAAAATGGCGCCAAAAATAATCTGAAGTCTACTTCTGCAGAAATTACTATTCTAAAGACTGCTATGAATGGAATGACAGCTGCAGTAAAATAAGCTCCAAGCAAAAAATATGTGTACAAATGTCCACTAATTTTATAAATAAAGGGTCTGTTTCAGTCAAAATGAAGGGATACAGTCTAAAAGAGTATAAGACAAGAAAAATATTAAGATGATAAAAGAATTTTTTTAACATACAAAATGGAGCCAAAATTGTGATTTAAACAAAACAATCATTTAAAATGCTGCAATTTTACTCAATTACCTCAAATTATCAAAATCCCAAAGAAAAAAATGCAATATCAGCAAGTTTTGCTGTCAAAACTTCCAAATGAAGCTTTTAACCAACAGTTCTTACTGTGCTAGTCAAAATAAAAACAGAAGCATATAGAAAACTTCTAATTAGAAAAAAACAGTTAAAGCAGCAGAATACATTACTCAAGCCCCGATACAAAAAACAGAGGGACAAATAAAACCCAAAAGGAATTTCTTATCCGAGTTCTGCAGCTTGAATCCCCAAGAAGGAAAGGTAAAATAAAATAGATCTTTCTTGGACTGTGGAACAAGAAACTGAATGGCTCTTGTCCGAGTGTGTGAAGGGCTGTCCTGTTCTTGCCAGGTGATTGGCCCTTCTCACTCACAGACATGCAGTGGGAGGAGTTCTGAGTTTTGACACACAGCCACAGGGAGCGCAGAAAGAACTTTTACTCTTATGTCGGTAAGGCAGTGCATTTTCTGAACATCTACCATTATTGCCCATTTTCTCTTCTATCAATTTTACAGCCCCTCTAATCACTGTCATTATTCTTCCCTTCCCCATATGCGATTCCCTGCTGAATGCTGAGGTGATAAAGCTGCAAAAATCACAGGGTGAAATGAAGAAAAGACTGTCTGAATATGAGACTGCTCTGGAAGAGATGTTTCAAAAAATAATTGATAAAGCATGTAGGAAAAAAAACTGAGATTTTCAGCTATACCAGAGAAGCTGGAAGCAACAAACTGCATTAATTTTATGAAAGCACAGATAAGCAACTGGCCTGGTATTCCACAGTAAGAGTTATTAGTTGAAAGAGCACATTGTGTGTATGCTCAAAGTCTGGCTATGAGAAAGCAACCCAGACCTTTAATAGTAAAGGTGTAATCCTACCAGCAGGAGGAGTTAATTCTGACAAAACTGTGGCAAAAAGACAAAATACTAAATGTTGGAGAAAGCAGACTGTGCTTGTGGAGAATGACTTCTCATTGTATACCAGGCAGAACATGAGTAAATTAATTTCACTAGTCAGGGAATGTTGACACGCAGGTGTGGGATTCAAACTACTGCACCAGCTGTGTTCCAGGTACTCTTCCCTGGAAGAACAAAATAATTTTTAATGAAGTACATGCTAAGGAGGAAATACAAAGTCTGTCCAACAAAAAGTGAGCTGTGAAACGGAAAGGAGATTCTGCTTCTTGTTCTCCTGGTAATAAAGACCACAGAAAGACTGTACCTGTGAAACCTTTTCCATTTTTTCAATGGAAGGGAGTATGAGATTTGACTAGAAGAATCAAGGGTACATTGGAAATGAAGCAGAGACAGGATTTAAGAGATGGAGATAAACAGTAATAAAACCAGTAACAATGTGGGATTACGATGACAGAACGAGAAAATCTGGAAATATTTGACTTTTTCAGAATCTGTTGGACTTGTGGGGGACTCCTAAGTATATGCCCTTTCTCATGTCATTAAAGTTCAGAAAAATTCTATGAGGAGGGGAAAGAGCGGGAAGAAAATTAACTGTAAATAAAGAAAATAATTTTTTTTGTTAACAGTACTATTTTTGCGATGTATGGTTTTCTTTGCATGGTATAAAGTAAAGTTTTCCCAGTTATTTTTAAGTGTAATGGGGACTGTAAACAGGTGCTGCTGTTTTTTTCTTCTATTTCTCCTTGTTCAGTTTTAAGAAATGTAGGCACTGTGTGTGTGTGTGTGTGTGTGTGTGTGTGTGTGTGTGTGTGTGTGTGTGTGTGTGTGTGTGTGTGTGTATATATATATATATATATATATATATATATATATATATATATATATATATATATATATATATATATGAGCCTGGTTAAAAGAAAAATGAATGAGCATTTTCTCATTCTTGCATGTGGAAATGATGACAGGACTAAGAAACTTACACTGATTTAGTAACAAGTTTTAAAAGTAAGAAAGTAAACGAAAGTGGATAAAAAAGTTATGTCTTACCATAACGTTCCATCTGTATTGTTGATCCTTGTTCAGTCATTACGCATGGGTATCGGTTCCGAACTCGGAACCGAGCTGGCCATTTTCCAAGCTCGTGTCACCTTCAAACTCTCGAGCTAAACGCTTACCCACAATCCCCCTCTCCCTATTACCTCAGATTGAGTTTGCAAGCCAAAGAAGGTAGAAGCTACCTCTGGTCAAATAACCTAAGAGAACTGGATGGTGAGATCCACTAGAAGCCACAGGAGGGGGAAGGAGGGAGGGTCATAATGACTGAACGAGGATCAACAATACAGATGGAACATTATGGTAAGACATAACTTCTTTATCTGATATTGTTAATCCTCGTTCATTCCTTACGCATGGGACAGTGTCCCCAGCTACCTCTATTCCTGGGAGGCTCTCATGGAAAACATTCCTGAACACCATAGAACCAAAAGATGCTCTTCCCCTGGAGGCCAAATCCAATTTGTAATGACTGATGAAGGTATGAGGCATAGCCCAAGTTGCAGCTGTACAGATGTCATGTAAAGAAGCTCTGGCATGGATGGCAGCAGAAGTTGCCATCGACCTAGTTGAATGAGCTTTCATGGTAGTAGGCAACGAGATATTATGCTGTGTATAAATGAAGGTCACACAGTCCTTCAACCATCTAGCTAATGTGACCTTAGCAACAGCAGATCCTAATCTAGGTCCAGAAAAGGCCAAAAATAACTTGTCATATTTACGAAAGGACCTAGTCCTGTTTAAGTAAAAATGGATTTGCCTGTGGATATCTAGGGTATGTAGGCAATACTCTCCTCTGTTTGAAAGATTGGGAAAGAAAACTGGCAATTCAATGGTTTGATTAATGGACATTTCAGAGATCACTTTCGCAGAAATGATGGATTAGTTCTCAGAGACACTCTATCTCTATGAAAAATCAAGTATGGACTCTTGATACATAAAGCTTGAAGCTCAGAAATATGTCTGGCAGAACTAATGGTGACCAAAAACAAGGTTTTCCATGACAAATGCTTGAGGTCACAAGAAAAGGCTGGTTCGAAAGGTGGCACTGTCGGAGCTTGCAGAACTAATGATAAATCCTATGGTTGAATAGGTACTCTAAAATGTGGCTTCAGATGATTCACACCTTTTATGAAGGTCTTGCACAATTTGTGGGACATAAGAGAGGAATCTTGGACACCCTCATGAAAATTAGAAATTGCAGCCAAATGAACTCTAATGGTAGAGGCCGATAGACCCGATTGGAAAAGGTCGGCCAGATAGTCTAGTATTATCGATACTGGTGCTGAGAAGGGGTCTACTTGTTTATCTTTCAGCCAACAGGTAAATCTTTTCCACTTGCTCCGATAAGTAATTCTAGTAGAAGACTTACGAGATGCAATGAGAATGTCATGTACTGGTAAAGAAAGATCATTCTGCCTGGCAATCAAGGGAATTGGAGTAGCCAAGCCGTGAGCTTCAAGCTGTTCAAGTTGGGATGAATCAGGTTCTGTGGATGTGAGATCAACTCCGGGGTTGGATGGAGAATCCATGGTCGATCTAGTAGGTGAGGCCAAAGGAAGGGGAACCAAATCTGTCGAGGCCAATATGGTGCTAATAGGATCACCTTGCTCTTCAACCGACGGGCTTTCTTCAGAAACAGGGGAATAAGGGGAAAGGGTGGGAATGCGTAAGACCCAAAGGCCAATCGTGGACTAGAGCGTCCCTGGGTGACTGTCCCGGAGGGGGAATCAGGGTGAAGTAATTGCTGCATTTGTAGTTGGTCGGGGATGCAAAGAGGTTGCAGCAAGGATGGCCCCAGTGGTGGAAGATCTCCGCCGCTATCAAAGGTTTAAGGGACCACTCGTGAGGTTGAAGAATGCACCTGCTGAGTCTGTCTGCTATCATGTTGGAACTCCCGGGAATGTGTGAAGAAAACGGTTGGTAGCCATCGCCCATTGCTATATCCTCATGGCCTCTCAACAAAAGGGGTAAGATTTGGTTCCACCTTGCTTGTTGATGTACCAGACCACCGCCATGTTGTCTGATTGAATTGCAATTGTCCCAGATGGCAGCAGGGGATGGAATGCTTGCAATGCCAGAAGCACTGCCCTCAGCTCTAGAACAGTTATATGCAGATGGGCCTCCAGTTCGGACCAAGTGCCTTGGACCGTCTGTCCCTGACATAGCCCCCCCCACCCCATCAGGGAGGCGTCCGTGGTCACTGTGGCCTTGGGTTGCTGGGGGGAGAAGGGGCGAGACCATTGTGACAGATTGTGTGTCATCCACCAATTTAAATCCTGTTTGCACCAGTGGGTTATTCGAATCATGGCTGAAAGAGGATGCTGAAAGGGATACCCATTGGGTGAGCAGTAGCCATTGTAGAAGCCCATTGTGAAACCTGGCCAGGGGTACAACAGTGATGGAGACTGCCATGGAACCCAACAGCTGTAGAATCGAGTGAGCCGTGGATTTCTCCATTGAAAGGATTGGAATCAATTGTTGCTTTACCCTTAGAAAGCTGTGCTCTGGAATAGCAGCTCTGCAGTTCTGTGTGTCCAAGATAACCCTATGAATTCTGTCGACTGACATCGGGTGAGATTGGATTTTTGCCAGTTTATGGTTATGCCTAGCCTTTTGTGCAGCGAGGAGAGAGTATGCCAGTGCTTCTTCCAGTAAATGTCTGGTGAGGTCAAAAATGAGCCAGTTGTCTAGGTATGGAAACACCTGGAATCCTTGAAGTCGCAAGTGAGCTGTGACAACTGCCATGCACTTTGTGAACACTCTTGGGGCTGTAGAGAGTCCGAAGGGCAGTACTCTGAACTGTTAGTGACTGGCTCCCGCACGGAAGCACAGAAATCTTCCTGATGGCCTGTCCACCTTTATGTGGTAGTACGCATCTTGAAGATCTATTGAGCACATCCAATCATCTTTTTCCAAAAGTGGGAGGATAGACTGTATTGTGACCATCCGGAATTTTTGTACTCTCACAAACTTGTTCAATACACTGAGATCCAAAATTGGTCTCCAGTCCCCGGTTTTCTTTGGCACCAAAAATAGTCTTGAGTAGAATCCGGATCCTATCTGGTCTGGAGGGACTATTTGGATGACTCTCTTTCTTAGCAGCTTTTCTATCTCTAGTGCTGATTCTTCCCTTTGACTGGGTGGAACGTCGGGAAGGTTTTTTGAAGGGACAGGACAAAGATCGAAGGGGATATGATAACCTCTGGTTATAGTCCTTTGTACCCAAGAATCGGTGGTGATGGTTAGCCAGGCAGAAGGGTACAAAGAGAAACGTCCCCCAACCACCTCCAGAAGCAAGGAGTTGGGCCGCTCTTCAGGAGCGCTGGTAGAATTGGCCAGGGAAAGAATCCTTGGAACCCTGGTTACGCAAAAACCCTCTGCCCCAAAAGGAGAGTCTTCCCTGTGAGTTTCCCCCTCTGCCTCTAGGGGAGAACTCGTCTTGTGTGTCACGGAAAGGACCCTGAGATTTCTTGAACCATATCTTCCCACTCTTTTGGTTTCGGGAGAAAGCACGTTGAGGGGAAGAATAACGGACACCTATGGCAGAAAGGGTCTTACCATCCTGTTCACATCTGGCCAGTGTGCTTTTAACTTTGGGCCCAAACAATGAGGAGGCCTCAATGGGAGTGTTAAGAAAGGAAGCCTTAAAGGGTTCCGCGAAATTGCACAAGCGCATCCAGGTATGTTGTCTCAAGACCGCAGCTGAACCCGCTGCTCTAGCTGCTCCTTCTGATGTGTGAGATATCAGTCGCATAGAGTAGTTAGATATTGACTCAATGGTGGCCAGCTGAGAGGCCACTTTGTCACGGACTTCATCAGACATGGCACCAGCCAAGGTTTCAGAAAGTTCAGAAATTAGATCCCTTTGAAGCCTGTTAAAGTGTGCCATATAACTCAGGGACCAGGTTGCAGATGCAAAAGTGCGCTTCCCTATCCTGTCCAGAGCCCGGGACTCTTTGTTAGGTGGATGGGCAGTCTGGCTTTCTTCTTCTGCCAGATCCTTTTTTGTTGCGGCCGCCACCAGCAAAGCATTTACAGGAAGACCTTTTGACCAATGGGGATCCATAGCAGGAGGGGACAAAATTTTATCTGGCCTCCGGGGAATAGCTTCAACGGTGTCAGGAGCCTTCCAAGCACACTGCACGATAAGCTGGACAAGTTCATCAGCAGGTGGAGTAACCCAGGAGGTAGGGGACCAGGCACGAAAGGCCTGCAGGAACACAGATTCCTCAGAGGTCAGATTAGAGGACTGCCAGTCACCTCTCTGTTTCAGGATTTTGAGGATATCACCAAAGGATACCTCAGAGGGTGACTGAGGGGATCCTTCCCCCTCATCAAAATCTGTGTCTTCAGTGAGGGACTCCTCTGTGGAGTCCATGTGTTTCCTCTTACACAAACTTTTCTGGTGGACTTCCTTGGCGGGAGAAGCTGGGGAAGACAGAGAAAAAGAGGTTTCCTGTGGGAATATATCCTGCACTTGCACCCGGTGTTCACTCGGTGCGACTTGTGGAACCAGTGTACCGGAGGAGAGCGGAGGAATAGACAGTCCAGTATTGCCAGCAGCAGCGAAAGCCTTCTCCATCAGTTGGAAGGCTGGTCCATCTGAAGAAGAGTGAATGTCTAGGACAGGGGTCGCCCCCCTCCCCTAAGTGGCTCAGCCTGCCGATCTGGAGTCCCTGGATGGCTACGGAGCAGAAAACTATGCGTGTCACAACTGACATCCTGGGTCATAGCAAAACTTTCCTGCCATGAAGGCAACTGTGGTTCCTTAGTGAGATCCATAAAGGGAACCGCAGAAGGGGAAGACTGTGCTATATCCATGGACTTCAAAGGCAATGAAGGAGGAGACTAAGAAGGGTCTTTGGAGACGGGTGATCACCTCCTAAGGAAGGATAGTTCCTGGGGGGTGGGACAGCTCTGGCCAGAAGCACCTAATCCACAAGATGCAACACATCGTGCTCGGAAAGACTTCTAGTGGATGTCACGGAGACTGAGGGAGAAACAGGTCTGTCCACATAACAGGCAAACTCGGTGCCCATCTCACCAGTCCACACCGAGAACAATGGTGCCGAGAGAGACTGGACTACGGGTGTCTGCACCGAAGAAGTCATCGGTGCCGAGGTCATGGTCTGCACCAACACAGGGATCGGTGCTGAAGTGATTGCCGGTGCCGAAGCTGGAACCGACAAAACTGGAGTCAACAATAAAGGCGTCGGTTCTGAGTAAGAGATCACTAATGGTGCCGAAGGTCTAGGCACAGAAAGCACTGGGGCTGGAGTGAGCTCCGGAGCAGAAACATTAGCCTTTTTAGGTTTTGGTTGGCAGGAGGCCCCAGCCGGGGACGAAGGCAAAGATTTAGCCTTGGTAGGAACATCCAAGATTTTCTATGGGCTCTAGGAGGGGTTGAGGCCTCAGACCCAGAAATAGCCTCTGAAAAGGGATATTTAAGAAGTCCCTTCTATAACAGCTTGTTTTTCCTTTCCAACAAAGTTCTATTTGAAAAGTTTTCACAAATAGTACAGGGCGGGTCAACAGATAAGTGGGATGCCCCCAAACAATAACCACACAAAGAGTGTGCCTCCGAAGTAGGAAGTTTGTGTCCACAATCAGAACACCGTTTAAACCCCGGACTACCTTTCTTATCTGCCATGATAGCTAAACTAGAAAGCAACCCTGGACTACCTTTCTTATCTGCCATGATAGCTAAACTAGAAAGCAGAAAAGGGTACCAGCAATGGTACAAAAGAATACCAGAAGGTATGAGAAAAAGGGAAGGATTACCAACAATGGTAAGGGGAGAATACCTCACGGTAAAAAGGTAGAGAAAAGAGAAGAAAAACCTGAAGAAAATATGGCTGCTAGATGCGATAGGGTAAGAGACAATGAAATAGAAACTTTTCTGACAGAAAAGTGATATAAATGGCTATTAAACAACAAATAACTGTACTTAGCTCAAGAGAAGCAGCTTGATACGACTGAATGGCAATACGGCAAACGAAATCTGAGGTAACAGGGAGAGGGGGATTGTGGGTAAGAGTTTAGCTCAAGAGTTTGAAGCTGACGTGAGCTTGGAAAATGGCCGGCTCGGTTCCCAGGTCGGAACAGATACCAATGCGTAAGGAATGAACAAGGATTAACAATATCAGATTGAATATTACGAGACTTTTTTCTAGCAATTTAAGGCATGCTTAGTAGCAATTCTTTATCTGGCATGATAAAGAGAAATTGGTTATAGTCTGGTGAAGAATGACTGCATGGGGAAAAGAGAAACTGGCTGGGAAATAGTGTCCTCTGAAAGCATTTGGGGAGTTTCCCAGAGAGGAGCTATAAAGAGAAGACAAAACCAGTTAGCACTTAATAGAAGCACAGGCTGCACATTTCTTTTACGTTAACTCAAGTCTGTGAGTGTGGCTGTCAGATGGGGAGATTTGTTTCTGTTATGAGGGTAAAACTTCAACATTTGAAGATGTACATAGTTTTGTGTGTTAGTATTGGATTAATAGGTTTTAGGGGGTATTGGGGATTTCTTCATTTTTTTTTGTTTGAGGGCTTTCAATAAAACAAAAAGTTTTGGAAGGTGTGACATTAGGCTGAAATGGATAAGACAAAAAAACAGCTATAAAAGTTCAACCTGCCAAAAAGTGTATGCATGTAACGCAAAAGCTGGAACTAGACATTAACAGGCGGGAATAATAACTTTTTCATACAATGATGCTTTCTGTAATGTCTATCAATGTCAATTGTCTCACAGGTAAATACAAAAAGGAAATAATACTGAACCACATTTAAAAATGTAGAGTGCAAATAGCTGTGTTACAGGAGACACACTTGGAAAGAACTGAACATGTGAATTTGATACAGAAAGGTTTTTAGGATGGTTATTCAGTGGAATATCTGGGCCAAAGGAAAAGAAAAGTACTTACATTAATTGCATGAGGAGCTCCAATAGTGACAGAGAAGGATAAAAAAGATAATGGCAGATTTGTAGTGTTAAGGGGCTAATGGCATGTATTTATAGGGTCTATATCACATTATCGCCCGATGAAAACAGTGAATGCTCTTTCATCGATCTGATAATGTCGAAAGCAGAAAAAAAGCGAAGTCACGGAACATCGAGTTTTTTCACAGGAAAAAAATCGGTGGGCCATCTTCTGGACTTTTCCATTTCCTCCACTATGGTGCGATCTCGGAGTTGGTATAGTTAAGTAGGGGGTGGGACGAACCCCCCCCCCACTACCTTTTGTGTACTTTTTTTTTTGCGGAGTAGTGAATTTTTTTCCCTTGGACAAAATTTGCTCTTCCGTGTGTTCTTTTTTTGTCATTTTGATATTATCGGTATAATGAAAGAGTGTTTGCTCTTTTCGTCGTGTGAAAATATGATACAGACGCTATTTATATTCCACCTAAAATTGCTATAATGGAGCTTAAGAAAATTCTGGGAGAAATGATCAGTTTTCAGCAAGGAATATTACTTATAGGTGGGGACTGAAATTTAATTTGAAGTAGTAAAGATGTGTCTGGGGGCCCAGAAGGAAAGTTATAGCAAGGGAGAGGAGATTTTTGAAAAAATTTATGAAAATATTTGGCATGGAAGATGTGAATTCAGTAATAGGAGTTCGGAGTGAATTAACATATTATTCCCAAGAAATCGTCTGTTCTGTATTCAGCTTTATTTAGCAAGACAGTTTGTAGTCTGTCATATCTCTGTAAAGTTTTCCTTTTCTTGGATGAAAGGGGACATCCAGACTTTAACTTTAACCTTGTTTCATCCACTTTATTCTGCTCCCTAACTAAAACAGATAGCACAGAAGGAATGTTGCAGATACGTCTTCCTAAAAGGCAACCAATCCTTCTGTGCCATCTTTCCACATGATTCTGAGTTTGTGGTAAAGATAATTTGTTTAAGTCAGACACATTCCAAAAGTTGACAGGGAACATAGCAGGAAATCTGGAACAAGATGACAATCTTGTTTGTTGTTTACGTATATGGCCTAAAACGTAATCATTAAAAAAGGGTAGGAGCAAACTACATAGGAAAAAATGGGAATTATGGGAACAATATATACAGAAGAGGAATGACGTTTAAAAGCAGGCATGATTTAAATGAGCTATGTAATGTTTGACTGAAAATGACTGGGTAGATTATAACTGATGTATAACGTTTGCACCTGGAAGTGTGTCATTATGGTTTGTGATGTAAAATGCTTGCAACTAGGATCGTATCTGTGTTGTTTGTTTTCATTTATATAAATGTATGATTGCCTATGTCACAAATGATGGTTTAATAAAGATGTTCCTTGTTTTTGAAAAAATAAAAAAGGGCAAGAATTGAATAATTTATGTAATGTTGTTTAGGTTGTATGATGTATAGCAATATATGTGAAGTATAATGTTTGCAAACGTGAACTTGTTAACACAGTTTGATTACTTTTATATAAATGTAAACATGATTATGTCACAAGTGATAATTCAATAAAGGAGTTTAAACAAATACTCTCCGATGTTTGTCTATACCCACATCGCCATTTACATTCCATGTTAATACACTGCCAAAGCAGCCATTGTGATAAAAAGTTAACTTTCATATACTATATATTACACTTCTTTTGAATAAATAAGAAATGAACAAGCACCTGTCTAGTTCCAACCTCACCATCACGAGTGTTGAGGAAAAAATAAAAAAAAGTGAAACTCGTGGTCCTAAAAGCTTCATTGATGAGCTCAGTCACAATAATTCCCAAAAATCATGAAAACCAGGTAGTGTTCCAAAGCAACATGACTTTATCACAGACAAGCGATCCTCAGTAACAAAAATCAGAAATATTTTACAATGTTAAACATATTGGCTTTTATACACCAAAAAGTAGGTGTGTAAAATATACGTATTGTTTAATTTTAAACCAGCCTATTCAATGCAAACAGTATAAACAAGGCTGTAAGAAAATGCATTTTACAACAGCAAGTACCCACACACCCACACACTGCTATTAATTAGGTCAAACTAAATCCTAGTTAAGGAAAACACTGAATATATTTGCAACCCACATTCCCAAATCAGGTATTAAGAAAAGCATAACATACACATAAGATTTACCTTTAACTAAAATCACTTTTGGACAACTAATGCAATAAAGCCTTCATCAGGTCTGTGACAAGAACTAAAATCATATACACAGGTACAAAAGTAAAAAGAGTTAACTAGAATGATACAAGAAAAAAAAAAACAGCTATCTAACCATGAACATTATCTAACTAGAACACTATAAATATAAATGTATTATCTGTCTAATCATATCTAATATGTATTACTGTAAAAAACTAAGTTATTTACAGCTCAGAAAAAAAATATTTAGAAGCTAGTTCTGTATGCAGTTGCTGCTTCTCATCCCAAACTATTTTCCCTGACAACTCACTTCAATAAACGTACTCAAGAAAAAAAAATGTAATCATCAAATCAAATGCGTAAAACTATACAAATTTTATAAAATCAGTCTTCCCCTCCACATAGGGACAGTTGACCCAAAAAGATTCATCTAAAATTAGATTTAATCATGATAGAAGCACATGTGCCTGTGCTCCCACTTCTGCAGATACTATCCATACTTCCCCTAGCTCTATTTTCTTCCCACATATGAAGTCCAACTTGTATGCTCTCAGAAAACTTTACCTTTTAACCATAAGTAAAAGGTGCACTAGCCACCCTTAAATACACCAGCTAAATTGCAAACTGTTACATTTAATGCATTGAAGTACTAAGGTTGCTGGGGAGGCAACAACTTGCAAAACTATTCATTTCCTGTAGTTTCAAACTTAATTTTCATTGAACTCCTGCCAGCTCCCCTTTAAATGCCATTTATAATGCCCCTTGTACACACTACTCAGAACACACTGTTTGGGTTTCTAATACCATGACGGGAATGGGCCCCATTCCTAAGTCAAAGTATGATTAAAGTTCATGAAATTAGTATTGTTTCAATCTTTGATGTCAGCTAGAAGTGCTCTTCGCAGCACCCGTAATGTGCCCAATAATGACTCCTGCAATTCATACAGAGTCACATGTATTGGGTAACATATCTAAATACGATTCTAGATTCTTTTTTTTTATAAGACCTGTTGCTCCTACTACTACTGGAACTGTCTAAGTATCTTTCTTCCAGATTGCTCTCATTTCTACCTGCAAAGCTTTTCATGGACCACTATATCTGGTTTTCTTGCATCTATCTTTTTAACTGTTGGCAATGAGTGAACCCAAGTGATGCAGACTTCATTTTCTATGATGCTTTGTGGCTCATGTTTCCAGTGTTTTTCAACTACTTCATTATTATAGTGTTTGCACAATCCCCAGTGCAACAGCCTTGCCACATTATGCCTTTCAGTATACAGTCCTTCTGTCATTAGTATATCACAACCAGCAACAAGGTGTGCAACTGTTTCCAATTCGGTTTTACAAAACCTACATTTGTCTGTTTCTCCCACATGTTCAATGGACTTTGTAAACCAATGTGTATGCAAGCTACCAATATTAACATTTCATCTTTTGATTTGAATTTGCCTCTCCTTAACCATTCCTGAGTTAAATCCTGATCAACATGAGGTTCTTCCAGGAGTTTTCTAGACTTGCAACTATATTTATTTATGTATTTTCCACATTTCTTGCTTTTTCTTCTAATCCTTCACCTTATATTCTTTTTTTTTTTTTTTTTTTTTTTTTTTTTGGTGCATTCAGTTGCTGTCTTATTTTTATCTATTTCTGGTTTGACTTCCATTCTCACTTGACCGATATGCTTCTGCTAGAAAAAGAGGGGAAGTCATCTTTGATTTATTCTCCTCATGTTTCAAAACTTTCAATATGTTTGGGTCTTGTGAGGTCAGCAGATATGTATGCAGTCCCATGATTGCAGATCTATACATGTAATCATTTTAAGGAGTGCCATACCTCATTTGGAAAAGGGAATATATAATCTTGGTATGCACTGATTTTTATAAATCATTTGATGAGCATGAAACATCCTTCTTGTTTTCCTGTCTAATCTATCCAACACCTTTTGGGGGCCAGTCAATCACTCCAAAGCTGTAAGTTAGGACAGGAAGAGCACATTGGTTTATACCTCGAATTTTGTTCTTAGAGTCAACACTGTTTTCAGGATTAATTTAAGTCTTCCAAAATATTCCTTACTAAGTTTTATTTGCATTTGTTCATGTTTTATTGTTGATCCTTCATCAATTTCCCAAATATTTATACACTCTCTCTTGCTCAAGTTGTTTTATATCACATTTTTGTCCCAAACGGATGTTTTTTTGGTGCTGCAGCTTTCCTGCTTTAAAGGTTGCTTTTGTATATTTATCAAGACCAAATGACATTTTATATCAACTGAAAAAGTTTTGACTACTTGCAGTTGTGCCTTCAGTTCCTAATCTGATGAGCTATACAGTTCTAAATCATCGATAAAGAGGAGATGAGAAGTCTTAACACTTTGTTGCTTTCTGGGAGCCAAATTATAGCCATGACCTAATCTGTTAAGCAGACAGCTTTAATGGGTTAATGGCAAGGAAAAAGAGCAGCAGTGAGAGAGAGTCACCCTGGAATATCCCCCACTAGATTTTTATCCCTGGAATAATAACTTGTCCTTTATCATGGCTTAACTGCAAAGTGGTTTGTCACGGTTTCATGGTCGCTGTGATGTAGTTTATCAGTATATGGTGCATCTTTATACATTTTTAAGTACTCTTATCCATAAATGTGGGATACTGTCAAATGTTTTTTGTAGTCAATCTATGCCATACTTAGATTCTTCCCCTTTTTACAGTTTTCCACTAAAACTTTAACAACAAATAATCCTTTATTCCATATGACTTTTCTTTTATTTCCCTTTTGTTCTATTGATGTAATAGAGTTTTCTTCTAAATGACTATAAACTCTGTCAGTATCAATTCCAGTGTACAGTTTATGCACAGTCGGAAGGCAAATTACTGGTCTATAATTTTTAGGATAGCCTGAAGGTTCACTCTTAAGTAGGAGCATTGTTTTTCCTGTTATTAGCCAGGTTGGTGTCTGTTCAGACTGCGCATATAAATAGTTCTTAGTGATGGCTAAATCTTCATGCAAAGATGTTAATACTTTTAACCAGAAGTTAAGTACTGCATCTGGGCCTGGGGTTTTTCATTTAGAGGCTTTTCTTGACTTTGTTTCAATCTATCTGGCTGTTACTTAATCCCATTTCATATCCTGTACCGTTGAACTTCTTATTCTTTCTTTTACTTCTTGTATCCATTTGGCATCTTTGTTATTTTCCACAAGATCTTCATAGATACCTCTCCAAAATGTTACTATTTCGTTTTTAGTGGCCTTTCAATTTATTTTATTTTGTTTCCCAATTCTCTATAAAACTTTTTTGGGTCATCAATAAATTGCTTATTCTGTACTTTTCCTTTAGATTTACCTGTGTGTCTTCTAAGTTGTTCTGTCTGTGCTGATATTTTTAGTTTATTATTTGCGATAGTGCATGATAAATCCGGATCCGTTATAATACTGCGCATTGCTTTTATCATGCTTATCTTTCTGTGTATTTTTGTTGATCTGTTCCTTCTTATATACTCTAGAGGGAAGGAGGGAGAGAGTGGTTACTGCAGCAGTAATCATTTGACTATCTACTGTTATAAGTTCAACTTACACAACTGTACTATGTTCTTCATATTGATCACTGTCTTAGCCATTTGGGTAGATTACCCTAACTAACTACATTTGGGAGGCGGAGCTTCCCCGGGAGAATGATCCTACCAATGCTTGATCTACATCTAGACAAGGAATTAAGCTTATAGTGTTTTGTAAAAGTATGCACAGAGGACAAACTAGCAGCTTCTAGAATACTTCTAGAATCCAACCCTTTCCAAAAAGCCATAGATGAAGCAAAGGCTCTAGTAGACTGGGCCTTGACCTGCCTGGAATAGAGTTGTCATAGTGAGTATAATGAAAGGTAATTGCCTTAGACAACCATTTGGAAATACTCGATATTAAAACAGGTTGTCCCCTTCTTACCTTCACAAGAAATGAACTGATCCCAAGATCTGAAAGATTCAACTCGGTCAACGTAGTACTCGAATTATGATACAAGCAGTTAAAATGTTTTTTAGTCCCTTTATTTTTATACATAGATCAGACATATTTTTATCAACCAGAGAAGTTGTTGTGGATAGCAAATGATAAAGAGATGAAGGATTTTATCTGGGAGGGGAAGATGGCAAGAGTCAAATGGCATGTTGATTCTTCCAATAGAACAAGGCGATCTGGGATTACCCGATTTGAAGGGGTATTTCAGAGCTACACAGTTAAAGCTCCTACACATAGCCCAAACAGAAACCTATAACTCAAAGTGGAAAGGAATAATAACGAAACATGGGGACAAGCTTGAGAAACAAGGAGAGACTGGGATTTTGGATGCAGATTCTTAAATAAAATAACAATAACTACACAGATTATATTCATAAAGTACTCTAGGAACAAAGCCAATATGGGAATGGAGAAAGGAGATTCTGCCAATGGGAATGACTGCAATTAGGGGATACAAACAATACGCAAGAAGAGGCTGGAATTTATTGGAGAAAAGTGGCAAAATAACCAAATTATTGGAAGCAAATAATTACAGAGGGAAAGGTAACAGAATGGGAAAAGGTCAAGAATTTATTTGGACTGCAGGCTAGAGATTGCCTTCCCTATCAAGGATTGATATGAACAGTAAAGGCAAAGAGAACGAAATAGGTGGATCCTAACGGAAAGACCAGCACTGGTAAAGTGAGAAATCTAGAACAGAAGCTGCTGTTAAAAAAAGAATAATTAGTATAGTATATAAAATATTACATGACAATTATAAGAATCAATCAGATGAGGTTAGAAAGGATTGGGAAGAGAGACTGAATAAGCATTTCACAAAACAAAACAGTGGAGGGATATATGTATGTCTCCCTAATTTGCAACAAAGTCTAGAGTTCTTTGCTTGGAAGTGTTTACATAGGTATTTTTATACCCCAAGTAGACTCCAAAGAATTTTTCCTCAAGTAGACAGCAAATGCTGACGGTGTTATGGGGAAGACTGAGGTAATTGAAAACATATTTTCTGGGACTGTAATGAGTTGGCAGATTTAAAAAATTCCCTACAGACTATTCTATCAGAAATACTGGGTGAGCAAATTGGTATGACCAAGGAAATTATTTTTTGAGCTATGATACAGAATCGGAATTGCCTAGACATTTGTGAGACCTTGATGAGTCTAATTATGGTGGCTGCCAAAAAAAAGCAATTACTAGGAAAAGGAAATCAAAGTCTAAATCAACTGTACTAGAACTAGTGAATATAGTAACAGAGTTAAAACAACTGGAAATGGGATCTTTAGGAAAGGGAAAGAGCAAATTACATAGAAAAAAATGGAAATTATGGGGACAATACATGCAGACGAGGAATGAGGTTTAAGAGAAGGCAGGATTTGAATGAGCTATGTAATGTTTGACTGACAGTGACTGGATAGAATATAAGTGATGTATAATATTTGATCTACAATACTGATATAATTTTAGCTGCACTGTGTGTATGTACCTTTAAGAAGCTATTCAAGTGCTTGCGCAAGTGTAGCACGTGCGAGCCTGACTGCCATTTTGTAGTTAGCTGAGATGTAAGTATGTATGTATGTAAGCTCTGTCTGTTAACCAGTTTGTTCTCTATTTTATGATAATGCTATCCATCCTGATGTGCTTCTATGTATTAAAGCATCTAAACGAAATACTCTGCATGCCTGTCATTAATGTTACAGAAGGACGAGAGACATGGTGCCAGAACAGTTATATCTAAAGGACATGGAGTCAGAACTGGCATATCTAAAGGATATGAAGTTAGAGGCGACATGGCTAAAACGACTTAAGGCACTTGCTTAGAAGTGGTGGAATATATACAGGAGTGGATCATCCCTAAAACGTGCAAACTTTGAAAAGCAGGTCAGAACTGAATTTTAAATAGTAAAACATGCTCAGCACTATTTCTTATTTGCAAAATATGAAACAAGGCATACAGAATGTTCTAAACGACATTCGAATAAACCAATATGTACGATATTGATAAAATATTTGAATTACTACGGAGAATGTTTGAAAAAGTCCGAATTGTATAAAATAAATAAAAAAAGGGGAAATGACCACATTTTCACAAAGCATGTATTTTTGGTATTAAGCAAAGATATTCGAGTTATCAGAAGTGTATAAAATGTTTGCATGTTTGTGCAGTGTTACAGTAAAGCTATTTCACAAAAATATGGGCCATAACAGGGCATATTTCGCAGAATACAGCCATTACAGAGCATATTTCACAAAGTACAGTATTTCAAAGATTTTATTGTGCATTTGAATGTTATTACAAGCTCACAGAACAGTTTGTTCATACATAATTACAAGGGCCATACTTGCAGTGTGTTTGTACATATTTTGTGGGCATGGCAGACTGATTTCGAAAGCCCAGTGCACTTGTGTTTGACAGTAATATAGCTGAGAACTGGAGAATGTTTGAGCAAGAGTACGACATTTTCATACAGGCTGCATTTTCTGATAAAGATGACAGTACAAAGGTATTTATTCTACTTAATGTAGCTGGGTCAGAAGACAATAAAAGGGAATGTTCATTTGTGTATGCACCTGCTATTTATACAGGAGAGGGAGAAAACAGTCTATTGTTGTACCGGCTGAGTCAAGGGAGGACTCAGTGCTTAAAACATAGATTTAAAGAATGTGTAATCCCCAGATAAATGTTACAATGGAAAAGCACTTATGTTACACAAGGGATCAAAAGCCTGGTGAAACTTTTACAGCACATATAACTGACCTGAGAAATAAGGCAAAAACATGCAGATATGGTGACTTAGGGGATGAGTTGATAAAAGACAGACTTGTGTTTAGTACAACGAATGATGCTGTGAGAAAGATTTTGCTTCGTGACAGTGATTTAACTTTGAGTACGGCCAATGAGATCTGTCAGATATATGAGCTCACTGAAAAGCACACAAATATCCTTACAAATGATAATAGCTCTAGAAGGCACAGTGATAAAAAAGCTCACGTTGACAGTATGCAGCATATGGTTAAAAGAAACAGGCCCAAGCACGTGGCAGCAACTGTAGCCCCTACAGTATTCACTGGTAAACTCCAGAACTTTCTAGTAAGATCCAAAGTTCAAATAGTCTCAGTGAAGCATAAGAGTGAGTCAGCAAAGTCAAAGCATGGACCCCAATCTAGTTTCATTTCCAACTGTCATAATTGTGGTGGAAGTCATGAATCTAAAAAGGAAAAATGTTTAGCTTTTGGTCAGCAACATCACAAATGCTACAAGTGGAATCATTTCAAAATGTTTTGTTAATCAAAAGGCCCACATTCTTTTATTAAGAAGGACATTAAGAAGGAACATTAAGAATTGAGTTGATCAATTAGCTGCAACCCTACTCTTTATGTTGACAGTGTATCAGTGCTTCATGAAACGGTCAATGCAACAGATTTAAGGGCAAAGAATGAAGTATTTTGTACTGCTCGGATAAATGGCAAACCCAGAAAGCTCAAAGTTGATACAAGCTCTGTTATGCCTTCAGAAACATTTGCTAGAGTGTGTCACACTGAAAGGCTTGATCTGGCAAGGTGTGCGAAGCTTGTCGCTTATGGAGGTGAAGAAATTCAGACTGAAGGCTCGGTAGTGCTTTCATTTTATTCTGCTGGAAGAAGCTACGACTTTTTATTCTATGTGGTCAACAGGCATGTCCTATCATTATTAGGGCTCAGACACAGTTTGAAAATGGGACTGCTTTCATTTAATAAGGAAGTCCAAGTTATCTTAAAAGACCACTACTCTGATTTTGTCCAGCACATTTTTTTCTACCTATGTTGATCTTTTCAAAGATAAACAAGCCAAACTTCTAGTTCCAGTTGTGTACTCCATGAAGTTAGACCCAGAGGTCAGTCCAGTTATTAGGCCAACATATAAAGTTCCAATAGCCATGCAGGACAGAGTCAAAGCCGAGCTAGATAAAATGCTGCGACAAAGTGTGATTTGCCCAGTTGCAACTCCAACTGAATGGGCATTTTCCATGGTGACAGCTCATAAAAAAGCTCAGATGACATCAGAACATGTACTGATCCCCAAGATTTGAACAAAGCCCTAAAAAGAGCTCACATCCAATGTGCACAGTCGAAGAAGTTGCAGCCTTTATGCCAAGTGCCACTGTTTTCGGTCTTAGATGCAGAGTGTTAATTTTGGCAAATTCACCTCGACAAAAAACAGTCATTGCTCACTACTTTCAGCACTCCATTTGCAAGTACAGATTTTTGAGAATGCCATTTCGGATAAATTCTGCAAGTGAAGTCTTTCCTACATGCAATAGAGCAAATTTTTTTCTGGGCATCCTTCTGCTTTTATAGTAGACAACATACTAGTAGGAGGTTATGGTGAAGCCGAATATGGCAGAAACCTCGGAAAAGTTCTAGAAAGGGCACTTCAAGTGAATCTTAAGCTCACTCCCACAAGTGCAAATTCAGGCTACAAAAAGTTACTTATGTTGGTAATTTACTTACTGGTACAAGCTTACGACCAGACCCTTCAAAGCAAACAGCCATTCTTGAGATGCCAGCTCCAGACAACGTTCAAGCCCTGCAACATTTTCTTGGCATTGGCTCTCTGATCTTGTAGCCCAGGCAGGTATGACCCTAGCCCTGAGTAGCATTCTGCCATTGCCCCGAATGATACCGCAGTACAAGGACAAAATGATCGACTTCAACAATTGGCTAAGCTTCTGGTGTCATTCTAAGGTGATCCAGTATCTGTCTTCTTGGGATAATGGTGGACAGACCACGATGCTTTTCCACAGATGGCCTGCACCTGTCGCCCCTGGGATTCCAGATACTGGCTAAGGCTCTTGCTGCCCCTATAGTGCCTTTTTTAGGCAAGGTTCAAATAACAAATTCACCACCGTAACAGGAACAGGCAAGCAAAAACTGAGGGTAATGCTACTCAATGCTAGAAGTCTAAATTTCAAAATGCACTCACTCAAGGCACTCCTTAAAATGGAGAACATCGATATCTGTGCAGTGACTGAGACCTGGTTCAAGGCTCCAGAGAGCACCCCTGCACTACCAGGCAATAACTCATACCACACTTTTCGGCCATGTAACCCGGACCAAAACACCAAAGGTGGATGTATGTCCATATTCATTAAGGATATCCACATCTCCGGGTTAGTTTCTCAGCATAATGCATCCGAGGTTATCCAAGTGCAACTAACTCTGGGCAAAACTGCAATCCAAATTGTAGCTTGCTACAGATCCCCCACCATGCCCCAAGATTCCCACTCCTCTTTTCTTAATGTACTGGAAAATATTAGGGTTCAACCAAACACCCTAATAATGGGCGACTTCAATTACCCCATCATTAACTGGGAAAACTGCTCTTGTACCAACTCCTTAGCTCAACGCTTTCTGGAATTCATAAACTCCAATGCCCTGGATCAACTTATCCACACCCCCACCAGGGGCAACAATATCATAGACCTAGTCATTACCAACATGAGTGACTGGTGTTCCACACCTGAAGTCAACTCCTCGTTGGTCCAATCCGACCATAAGCCAATTACCCTCAAGATCCACATCCCGCCCCCACCCCCTATTAAGGAAACCATGGTAAAAAAATTCTCCAAAGCCAACTTCATGCTTCTTAAGACAGAAGTGGTGAACTTCATGACACCCATGCAGATGGACAATACAGTTACAACTGCCGAATCCTACACAAATGCACTCTATAAGCACTTACACAAGTGCATGGATCGTGCTATTCCAAACAGAACCAAGACGTTATCCTCCAAATAAAAGGAAGCCAATCTGGTGGTCCCCTGCCATAAACAAACTGTACAACAGAAGGAAGAAACTGTTGCAAAAGAGAGTGAAATCCCATGAGTGGAGGAGCTCCCTGGTCAGCCTCAGTAAGAAGCTGAGATCCCTTATAAGATCCTCCAAAGCTAGCTACGAAAACAAAATCGCCACTAATTATAAGGACAACCACAAATCATTCTATAGCTATGTCAAGAATCTCAATGGCAACACCCAGATCTGCTCTGAGTTACAGCACAAAAGGCACGAAAATTACAGAACCAACTGATATTGCCAACATCCTGGCAGATAGGTTCAGTGCTAACTTTACCCCCCTCACCCCCTAAAGGGCCCATATCTATACAGGAAGAATGCAGAGTCCCTGTAATCACAACTATGCAGGTAAAAGCTGCATTCTCTAAAGCTAAAAACACAGCATCTATGGGACCGGACAACATCCCAGGCTGCGTTTTACATGAACTTCAGAATGAACTGGCTCCCCACTTAAGCACCATGTTCAATAATAGCCTCGCATCAGGCTTTGTGCCCACTGAATGGCACACAGCAACAGTTATTCCACTCCACAAAGGGGGAGCCACCACTGATCCCGGGAACTATTGAGTTATTAGCCTGACGAGCCTGGTCTGCAAGGCCATGGAACGTATCATCATGGAACTCAAACAAACACATTGGTAACCTCCAAACTCTGGATCCCACCCAGTTCGGGTTTGTGAAAGGCAGATCATGCCTCCTGAACCTGACTGACTTCTTTGAGGCAGTCACCAAAGCCGTAGATGAGGGTAAGGTGGTTCTCACAGCCTATCTTGACCTCACCAAGGTTTTCGATACCATCCACCATTCTAGAATTATAGCTAAACTCACTAAACTAGGTATAAATCCCTACATCACAAGATGGGTTGCCAATTGACTCCCTGACAGAACCCACACTGTAAAAGTTGCAGACTCCAAATCTGACCTCAAAGCAGTGACAAGTGGAGTACCACAGGGTTCCGTCCTGGGACCTGTCCTGTTTGGTATCTACTTCTCTGAAGTACAGGCTAACACAAAAGGCCTCTGGCTAATGAAGTTCGCAGATGACTGCAAACTAGGAGCCACAGTCAAGTCCCCAAATACCTACAGAAGGGCCTCGCTGAGACAGATGCCTGGTGTCAGAGCCATGGCCTCAAGCTCAATGCCAAAAAGTACAGTGTCATCCCCTTTGGTAAAAAAGTACAGTTTTGTACCTACCATAAATGTAGATGTCCGATAGGTATGCATCTGCAGTCCTAACATATGGGTTGTCCTGCCTCAGGCAGCCCCTCGGTCGGCCGGATTCCAAAGTCTGGGTCTGGCCTCGGCTGATGTCGCACTTCACCAGACGTCATAGCTGCTGTTTATTGGGTATAAAGGCATCAGCCGACGCCATTTTCCTCAGTGTTTCTTGCCCCAGATGCCAGGTGCCCTCTAGGAAGGCTAAATTTGGATAAATGCAAATAATTCCAAACAGTAGAGAGCAAACAATATAAAAAAAATATATATATATACATATATACAAACAAATACACCATAATAGATTCCCCCAGCTAGCTAAAAGAGGGGTAAATACCCTAGGAATACCACAGAGGGAAGGAGGGTGGGTAATCCTGACTGCAGATGCATACCTATCGGACATCTACATTTATGGTAGGTACAAAACTGTACTATGTCCTTCAAGGATGCATCTGCAGTCCTAACATATGGGTAGAATACCATAGCCAAACTGGGGGAGGAGGCACTAAGATAAAGATGGTGTAGTTAAGATCCCTTGCAAAACAGCAGTTGCAAAACCTGCTCGGGATCTAGAGTATAAGGGAAGATTATAATGCTTGGCAAATGTATGCACGGAGCTCCAAGTAGCAGCTTCTAAAATGTCTTTGGTAGCCACTCCTCGTAGGAAAGCTGTAGTGGTGGCTGTAGCTCTTGTGGAATGAGGTTTGATATTTTCAGGAGTTGTCTTTCCATGAAAAGAATAGCAAAACTGAATGCAATTTCCTATCCATTTTGAGATTGTCTGTTTTGAAATTGCTTTTCCTTGCATTCCTGTTGTATATGCTACCAGAAGCTGGTCAGTTTTTCTGCTGGTCTTAGTTCTGTCCAGATAGTAGCGTAATTGTCTGTGCACATCCAAGGTATGTAGCAGTCTTTCCCCCCTGTTCTGTGGGTTGGGGAAGAATGTAGGTAAATGAATCGCTTGGTTCAATGATACTCTGGAGGCCACTTTTGGCATAAAGGTAGGGTTAGTTCTCAGAGAGACTCTGTCCTGATGGAAGATAAGGAAGGGTTGTACTGCCATTAATGCCTGTAACTCAGATACCCTTCTTGCTGAAGTGATTGCTAGCAGGAAAGCAGTTTTCCAAGACAAGAACTGTAACTCTGCTGTTGCTGCTGGTTCAAAAGGGGGAAGTGTTAACTTTTCCAGTACAAAGTTGAGATCCCATGTAGGTAAAGGTGGTTTCCTTGGAGGTTTTACATTTTTGATTCCTCTCAAGAACTGCCTGAGTAGAGGATGAGAGAAGACAGGAGGATCCATGTTGTATTCTTCTGAAATTGCTGATGCATGAATCTTAATGGAGGAGTAAGACAGGCCATTGTGGAACAGTTCTGCTAAATATTCCAGGATGTGTGCTATGTTTGCCAATGAGACATTTTCTCCTTTGCTGCACTCCAAATGAGGTATCTTTTCCACTTGGCTGAATAAGTCTTCCTTGTGGAGGGTCTGCGTGCCTCCAGGATAATATCCTTAACCCTCTGAGATAAACCTGGGTCATTTTGTTTTATGCAATATTCCAAGCAGCTAGCTGCAGTGTTTTCAAGTTTGGATGTAGGATCTTGTAGTTGTCCTGTGTTAGAAGTAAGGGACATAGAGGTAGAGGCCATGCGTGTGTCTGAGACATGCTTCTCAGTAGCGGGTACCAATGTTGCCTCGGCCAGTCTGGAGCTATCAGGATTACCCTTGGCTCGTCCTCTCTGATCTTCAGTAGAACTTTGTACATCAAGGGAAGAGGTGGAAATGCATATGCTGTCAGGTTTTTCCAGCTGAAGGAAAGAGAGTCCACCCTCCAAGCAAGTGGGTGGTAAGCTCTTGTGCAAAATTTCTTCAATTGGTGGTTGTGTGGGGAGGCGAACAGGTCTTTCTTTGGTAATCCCCATTTCTTTGTTATGGCTTTGAAGATATCTGGATGCAGCATCCATTCATGAGCATCCGTGGTAGTTCTGCTTAAGGCGTCTGCTAGAGAATTTTCTTTTCCTGGAACAAATCTGGCCTGAAGTTGAATGTTGAGATTCAGGGCCACATTCCACAGGTCCATTGCCATCCGGCATAGAGGATATGAATGTGTACCTCCCTGTTTGTTGATGTACCACATGACTGTGGTATTGTCCGTCCTTATCAGCAGATGACCCTGTTGAAGGAGTGGTCTGAATGCCTGGATCGCACGTTTCACTGCCAGCATCTCCTTTAGATTTATGTGTAGATTCAGCTGGTCTTGGGTCCATAGGCCTTGTATACACTTGTCCACCATGTGTGTCCCCCATCCTAGGTCTGAGGCGTCCGTGGTGATGGTCTGGCTTGGATGAGGTTTGTGGAAAGGCAAGCCTCTGTTCAACTGACAGGCCTGAGCCCACCACAGGAATTCTTGCTTCAGGCATGGAATTATTGGAATCTGGGCTTCTAGACTGTGCTTGTGTTGAGACTATACATTCCTTAGGTACCATTGTAGCTTTCTCATATGCAGCCTGGCATGTGGAACCAATATTATGCAGGATGCCATGTAGCCAAGGGCTTGCAGGACTTTCCTTGCAGTAAGCCGAGTTTGTGTTGTTAATCTCATGAAGTAGACTGGTAGTTGCTTTTGTTTTTCTTCTGTGAGAAAAGCCATCTGAGTTGATGTATCCAGTTCTGCACCCAAGAATGTTATCCTTTGGGATGGTACTAGTCTTGACTTTTTCATGTTGACTGTGTATCCCAAGGCTTGCAACAGTTGTATGACATTTTCCAAATCTTTTGTTAATTTTGCCTTGTTGTCCGCTTGTATTAGGCAGTCGTCCAGGTATGGGTAAATTTGAATTCCCTGAAGCCTGCAGTGAGCAATTACTGATGCCAGGCATTTCGTGAATACTCTGGGTGCAGTAGATAAGCCAAAAGGCAATGCTGAGAATTGATAATGCTCTGATCCTGCAAGAAATCTGAGGTGTCTTCTGCAATCTGGTCGTATAGGGACGTGCAGGTATGCCTCCTTGAGATCTAGAGTCACCAGCCAAGACTCCTTGCCCAGCATGGGAAGAAGCTGCTGGAGGGTCAGCATTTTGAATTTTGGTACAATGAGGTATGTGTTCAGTGTGGACAAGTCTAGTATAGGTCTCCATTGATTTTCTTTTCTTGGTACAAGGAAAAGCCTGGAGTAAAATCCTTGGCCTTGTTCCATAGGTGGCACCTCTTCTATAGCTCTCATCCTTAGTAAGTTGTTGATTTGTCTTAGAGCGTCTGTTTTTTGGCTTGGTGGTAGGTTTGGCATTCCTCTCTTTTTTGGTAGAGTGTGGAAGTGAAACCTGTAGCCCTTGTCTATTGTTTGTAAAGTCCATTTGTCTCCTGTAATGTAATGCCAGTTGTCAGAAAATAAGGCTAGCTTTCCGCCCAAGGGTGCTTCCAGTTGTTCCCTGGTAGGCGGAACTAGAGCCAAGTCATTGTGTCTGCCCTGTGGAAGTGGTTGTAGTTGAATCTGTGGCAGTACTTCTCTGGTTGGTAGGTTGCCACTGACGTCCCCTGTACGCACCCCTAGATTGACCTCTGCCTCTGGGGCGTCTATTTCTGCCTCTCTGCGCTCTGGAGTTGTCTGGAAAGGACCAATTCTTCGAAGGCCAATTTCTGCTAAACCTCGGAGGTTGGACCTGTAAGAAATCCTTGACTGTTTGGACAGATTTTGCTTTTTCTTCCACCTTCTTTAGAACCTCCTGTGCAGGGGAGCCAAACAAACTTTGTTTCTCCATGGGAGCATCTAGGAGTTTTGACTTGACATGGTCTGGTAAGGATTGTTCTTTTAACCAGGCATGCCTTCAATCACTGTTCCAGTCATAGCTGATCTAAAGGAAGCCTCCAGTGCATCATAGCCACATTTTAAGAAATGGTTACTGACCTGCTGAGAGTTATGTACCAAATCCTGAAGGGACTTGCGGTCTAAAGGTTCAGGAGAAGACAGTTTTTTATTTAGCTGGTCTAACAAAAATTCCTGGTACTGAATCATGTGAAATTGACAGTTTAAGGCCCTGGCCGAAAGAGTAGCAGAAGTATAAACCTTTTTACCCCATCTCTCTAATGCTCTAGATTCCCTTTCAGAGGGAAGAGGGTTTTTGGCAGAGGCAGCTGCCACACCTTTAGGGCCCTGTGAAATGGTTTCAGGGTCTGCAACAGGAGCCTTATACAAATGGTAATGTGTGTCCGGGACCCTGTAATATCTGTCTGGCTTGGCAGGGGCCGGAGGAAGAGAATCAGGGGCAGTACAGGCATCATTATATGCATCAACAACTGTTAGTACTGGCGGAATGGCTAAAGGCCTATGCTGTGGTAAGTGTAAAAAGGTCCTTAGGCCTTTTCCTTGAATCTGAAAAATCCTGGCCCTGCCATTGGAAGTGTTCCCTCGTAGCATGCAAGGTTTCCCCAAAGGAAAATTCTTCAGGAGGAGAAGCAGAAGGAATGGAGTCTTCTGCATCAGAATCCTCATAAGGAGAATATGGGCCTTCGTGAGGGTCTGAAATGTCTGAGTCATCCGAGGAATAATCTGTAGAGACAGGTTCCGGGGGTTCAGTCCTAGGCCTCTTGTCTGCAGGGGGCTGAGAGGCCCTGTCTGGGTGAGGTTGGGATCCCCTGATCAAAGAAATGAGATCCTCAGCCAGGCTGAGTATTTGGGAACTAGAGGTAGGCTTATGTGAAGGAGTTTTAGCAAGTAAGGCCTTAGAAGATTTAGCTGCTTTAGCCCTGGCAAAAGCCTTGATAGACATAGAAGCAGGGGGTCTAGCAGCCCCACGTGCAGGGGTAGATATGTCTAAAGGAATAGTATCTGACAAATCCTGGGTGCCTGCTTCTGTAGCAGTAAATTCAGTAGCAGATTCAGCCATGCTCTGTGAGGCCTCGGCTATCGGAGGCATGCTTTCGGCCGAAGGAAGAACTGGGGGCTCGGTTTCAGCCAAAACCGAGACACTCGCGGTTGGCCTAACCGTGGTTTCAGCCGAAACCGCGGGCCGCGAATGTCGGTCCTTTTCCTTGCGCTTTTTAGCTAATTGAGTAGTCGGAGTCTCCGACGGCATTTTGTATGCAAAAGCGGGACCAAAAAACTCCTCTGCAAACTCCGACCGACGTCTAAGTGTCCGTCGGTTGAAGGAAGCACAGGCTAGACAAGCTGATACGTCGTGGTCTGGGCCTAAGCAAGGAAGGCAGTAAGAGTGGAAATCCTTATGAGGTATTTGTTTCCCACAAGTTAAACAATTATTTACTTTGTCTGACATCAGCTGAGGCAAGAAAGAGTCCCCAACGGGGTACTTAGCTTTTTAGAAGTCTTCGGTAGTAGAAATCTCTGGATCTGACCGACCGGCACTTGCGAACAGCTTCTGCTTCGGGCACCGCGGCAAGAAAGACTGAGGAAAATGGCGTCGGCTGATGCCTTTATACCCAATAAACAGCAGCTATGACGTCGGGTGAAGTGCGACATCAGCCGAGGCCAGACCCAGACTTTGGAATCCGGCCGACCGAGGGGCTGCCTGAGGCAGGACAACCCATATGTTAGGACTGCAGATGCATCCTTGAAGGACATCTTTGTACCCATGAACTACCACATAGACAGCAATCTACTTAACACTGAATGTGTGATAAGAGACCTTGGGACCCAGGTGGACAGTAGTCTCTCCTTTGATAGTCACATCGCCACAGTAGTCAGGAAGTCCTTCTATGTGGCACACCTCATCATAAAAGGGTCTCATCCAGGAAAAAAGAGATCATTGTTCCCCTCTACTCGACACTCATTAGACCCATTATAGAGTACAAAGCCCCTTTTGGAATGTACCTCACAAGACATCTGCTGCAGCTGGAAAGGCCACAGAAGCACCTCACAAAGAGGACTACTGGCCTCAAACAAATGCCCTACACTGACCGCCTCAAAAAATTCCAGCTTTACTCAGTAGCATATCGCCTACTCCGAGCTGATCTCTGCCTAACATATAAAGCTATGTCAAACCCAGAGCTGCTGGACATGCTACACCTAAAGAAATCCCAATGCCTCCGAGCTACACACTCTAGGGACCTAAACCTTGTCACCACAATAAACAGGACAAGCTGGAGGGATAGATTCCTGTCCCAGAAACTTCCCATACTTTGGAACAGGCTACCCATCTATGTCAAGCAAAGTTCTTCATTAGCACTCTTAAAGAAAAATCTTGATGAGTGGATGGGAAATAGGAAATACACCCCGGGGATCATTTCTGTGTCGCTGCTCGACAATGGCACAGGAAAATAACTTTCTTGTGTGGCATAAGCCAGGGAACCTTGTTGGCTAGGCTTACGTAGGCCCTTGGGCCGATAGCCTAGTACCTACCTATGAACCTATAACTACATACGAAAGTTCATTCCAGAATTGAGCCAACTTTCAGCACAGCTTAGAGAGCTGACATGTAAAGATATCCTGGTCTTGCTTAGAGCAACACCAAAGAGCATTTGATGTCCTGAAACAGAGAATTGCTAGTCCACCAACTCTCAGACATTATGATGTTCACAAGCCAGTTGCACTTTCCTGTGATGCTCTGAAATTTGTTCTTGGTGCAGTCATTCTACAAGAGGATCAACCTGTTTTCTATGCATAGAGAAGTCTTACCCAAACCAAGATGCAGTATGTCCAGATCGAGAAAGAGCTTTTGGCAATTGTGTCTGCATGTTCGAAGTTCCATGATTATGCTTATAGTAGACCTATCCAGATCAAAACAGACCACCAACCTATAGTGACTATCTTGAGAAAGCCTATGCATTCAGCTTCAGCCTGACTGCAATGTATGATGGTGAGATTGCAAACATATAATTTCAATCTTGCCTACAAGAAAGGCAAACTTCTTTATATTGCTGATACATTAACCAGATTACCCAGAAATACCACAGAACAGCATGAGAATGAGAGTCTTGACTTTGAAGTCATGAGAAATTTTTCTTCCACAAGTCTTGATGAGTTGAGAGATCACACAGTCATGGATCCAGTTTTACAGAGACCCAACCACTTTATCAAACAAGGATGGCCATCAATGCAATCTAGTTTACCTCAAGAAGTGCAACCTTATTTTACATACAGAGATGAGATTTTGTCTGACAAAGGTATCATAATAAAAGGTCCAAAAGTAACTGTTCCAAAGTCCTTGCAACCAGAATATATTACTCTTTAGCATTGTGATCACCCTGGAATCAAATCTACCAAAAGAAGGGAGAGAGAACTAGTATTTTGGCCTTCTGTGTCACAAGACATTGAGAAAGCACTTTTATCTTGTTCAGTGTGTAATAGTAGAAAGCCACATCAGCTAATGGAACAATATTTATCTAAACCAGATTCCGGAACTATCTTGGTCAACAGTAGCCGCTGACATTTTTAAGTGGAATGGTCAACATTATTTGGTGTTAGTGGACTCTTACTCCAATTATTTTGAAATTGACTTACTTCCTAACCTAGCATTCAGTACAGTCATTACAAAGATGAATTGTCATATTGCAGTACATGGGAGTCCACACAAAGTTATTTCTGACAGTGGCACAACATTTACAAGTCAACAGTTCAAAAGATTTGCTGAAGAATGGGAATTTACTCATGTCACAAGTAGTCCTGAGTACCCGCAGTCGAATGGTTTGGCAGAACATGCAGTTCAAAGTGCAAAACAGTTACTTGAGAAGTCAAAATGAGATAATAGTGATGTTTTCCTGAAACTCTTCAATTTTAGAAATGTTCCTCGTGATAGACATCTTGGTTCACCTGCTCAGAGACTTCTGACAAGACGACCAGAACCACATTACCAATCTGTAGTCAATTGGTGGTTCCATGTCTGAAAAACAACAGATAAGTGAAAACCACTCTACTGACGAAGCGCCTAACTCTGAAGTCCTACTACGATAAAAACCAGAAAGCTGCTCAATCCATTACGAGAAGAAGTGGTTAGGATGCAAACGTCCAAAGGTTATTATTGGATTGTTGTCATAAAGAGTATTTGCTCAGAGTCAAGATTATACACTGTGGAATCACAAGGAGCAATCTTCAAGCAGAATCGGAAACATTTGAGGCCAGTGTCTGATCCTATACCACAGCACATAGATAGTGAGAAAAACCATCTCAGAGAGTTGTATGGTGTTCCAATTCCAGAGGAAGTTCCAGAGGACATTCCCATTCCTGTGATGAATCCTGACGTTCCTGATACGAGTTGTGCACCGCAGACTGTCCCTGTTGTAAATTTGGCCCAGACTGTTATGAGATATGGTTTAATTTCCAAACCCTGCAATAGATGAGAAGCAACTTGAACATGAACATTTTGCTTTGCTTCTAATGTGTACAGTAATGCATGTCTAGCGCTGATTATTTTATTTATTTTTTTTTTATTTTTTTTTTTTTTTTTACAAGGGGCATCTTTTTAAGAGGGAGGATGTAGATCAGTATGTGCATGTACCTTTAAGAAGCTATCCAAGGGCTTGCACAAGTGTATAAAAGTGAGCACGTGAGCCTGACTGCCATTTTGTAGTTAGCTGTTGAGATGTAAGCATGTATGTATGTAAGCTCCGTCTGTTAACCAGTTTGTTCGTATTTTATGATGCTGCTATATATCCTGATGTGTTTCTATGTATTAAAGAATCTAAACGAAATACCCTGCCTGCTTGTCATTAATGTTAGAGAAGGACAAGTGATAGATATGGTTTGTTTTCATTTATATAAATGTATGACTGCTTATGCCATAAATAATAATTTAATAAGTATGTTTCTTGTTTAATTAAAAAAAAAAAAAGCATAGCACCAGAGTTGTCTGTGGACATCCAAGGTATGGAGTATCCTCTCTTTCTTTCTCTCTCTCTCTTTCATTTTAGGTTCAGGAAAGAAAATGGGGAGAGGGACAGTTAAGCTTAAAGTAAACTCAGATACAAGTTTAGGCATAAAAGGATAGTTCTGAGATTCTTCGTTGTGAGGTTATTGCCAGAAGCAGAGTTGTTTTCCATTATATATATTTTAATTCTGCTGAATTGGCTGGCTCAAAAGGAGGTAAAGTGAGTTTTTCCAAGACAAAATTGAGGTCCCAAGTAGGTGTTGGTGCTCTCCGGGGCGGTCTTATGTTTTCAGCCCCTCTGAGGTACTGCTTTAGCAATGGATGAGAGAAAATAGGAGGATCTGTGTTTTAATGAGCCGAGATGGCAGAGGCGTGGATCTTAATGGATGAGAAGGATAGTCCTTTGTTCAGCATCTCAGTTAAGTATTGTAGTATCTGAGGAATGTTTGGGACAAGAGGGTCAAGGCTTTTAGCCTGGTTCCAGGCACAGAATCTCTTCCACTTTTCTGAATAAGATTTCCTGGTGCTAGGCCTCCTTGCCTTCAAAATGACATCCATAACAGCTTTAGAGAGAGGTGTTGTCCGTTTGGCTAATGAATCTGCCATGCAGCCAGGTTTAAGGTTTTGAGCTGACTGTGCAGAATCTGATTGTTTTGTTGAGTCAGTAGGTGTGGAATTTGAGGCAAAATCCAAGGTAGGCCCTGAGCTAAGTTCTTTAAGAATGGGTACCAATGTTGGTGTGGCCATTCTGGAGCAATCAGGATCATCTGTGGTTTTTCTTGTCTGGCTTTTAGGAGTACCTTTGAAAGGAGAGGCAGTGATGGGAAGGCATAAACTCTTAGGCTTTTCCAGCTGAACAAAAGGGCATCCACTTTCCATGCTTGTGTGTGATAAGCCCTTGTGCAGAATTTTTGTAGTTGGCAATTCAGTGGGAAGGCAAAAAGATCTATGTCCGGGCTCCCCTATTTTTGCGTTATCATGCTGAAGATTGTGGATTTAATTTCCACTCGTGAGGATCCATGATGTTTCTGCTTGTCGTCTGCCAAAGTATTTTTCTTTCCTGGCAGGAATTGTGCTTGCAGATGAACTTGATAAGTTAGAGCTGTGTTCCACAAGGTCATGGCTTGCCTGCATAGGGGCTAAGAATGAGTGCTCCCTTGCTTATGTACCACGTAACTGTGGTGTTGTATGTCTTTAATAATAATTGTCCTGGATGCAGAAGGTCCTTGAAAGCTGTTAGGGCATTTTGTACAGCCAACATCTCTTTTTGATTGATGTGGAGATGCATTTGGCCTGTGGTCCACTTGCCCTGAATACATTTTCCTGCCATGTGTGCTCCCCAGGCGTAATCTGAAGCATCTGTTGTTAAAGTCTGCCTGGCTGTGGGTAGAGTGAAAGGCTGACCCTTGTTGAGGTGACATACCTGTGCCTACCATCGAAACTCCTGTTGTAGGCAGGGAATTAGTGGTATTACTGTTTCCAAGCTGTGAGAGTATGGAGTCCAAACACTTTTTAGATACCATTGTAATTTCCTCATATGCAGTCTGGCATATGGAATTAGTAGTATGCAGGATGCCATGAATCCCAAGGCCTGCAGAATTTTCCTTGCAGGGAGTTGGGACTTTGTTGCCATCAATTGAAAATACTGAGTCAGTTCTCCTTGTTTGTCTGGCGTGAGATAAGCCATCTGGGCCATTGTATTTAAGCTGGCACCCAGGAATATTATCTCTTGTGAGGGCACTAGTTTTGACTTCTTTTCGTTTACTGTGTACCCTAGGCAAATTAGCAACCTTTTTACAAACGCCAGATGCTTTAGAAGAATGTCCTTGCTCCCTGCTTGAATCAGGCAGTCGTCCAGGTATGGATATATTTAAATTCCTTTTTGCCTGCAAAATAAATTACTGGTGCCAGGCACTTTGTGAAGACCTTGGGCGCAGTAGATAAGCCAAAGGGCAGTGCAGAGAATTGGTAGTGCATTGAACCAGCTATGAATCTGAGGTATCTTCTGCAATTTTTGTCTGATAGGGGCATGCAAGTATGCCTCTTTGAGGTCTAAAGTAACAAGCCAAGCCTTCTTGCCCAACATGGGAAGTAGCTGCTGTAGTGTCAACATTTTGAATTTCGGAACATCCAGGTAAGTATTTAGAGTAGAAAGGTCTAATATGGGTCTCCAGGCTTTGTCCTTTCTGGGGACCAGGAAAAGTCTTGAGTAAAATCCTTGTCCCTTCTGTGGCACTTTTTGAATGGCTCTCAAGTCCATGAGGGCTGTAATTTGCTTTTGTGCCTCTGCCCATTGATTTTGTGGCAGGTCTGGCATTCCTTTTAACCTTGGTAAAGTGTGAAAGTGGAACCTGTAACCTTGAGACACAACATTCAGAACCCATTTGTCTTGGGTGATTGCTTGCCAATTTTGTGAAAAAAGTGCTATTTTTTCCCCCTAAAGGAGCTGCCAAACGAGAAGAGCTTGGCATTGGAAGGGGGAAATCATTGGAACTGTTTCCTGTAAAGTTGTGACTTGTCTTCACCTCCTTTTGGGGTTGGAGCACCCCACTGTCGTGGTCTGTAAGAGCCTTGGGGCGGAGATCTGCCTCTTGGGCGTCTGTATCTGCCTCTTTGTGGCCTGTCTGACACTGGAAAGGACCAATTCTTTGTAGGCCAATTTCTGCTAAATCGAGGTGGCTGTACCTGTAAAAAAATCCTTCACTGTTTGCATAGATTTTGCCTTATCCTCCATTTTCTTTAATACCTCCTCTGCCTTAACACCAAATAAAATATCTTGCTGTAAAGGAGCATCCAATAATTTTGCCTTAACATGATCTGGTAAACTTTGTTCTTTTAACCAAGCATGCCTTCGAATCACAGATCCTGTAACTGCTGCTCTACAAGAAGCCTCTAATGAATCAAAACCACATTGCAAAGTATGTTTTCTCACTTGTTCAGCTGCATGCAATAAATCCTGCATTTCCTTATAGTCAGGATGTTCTGCACTTGTACTCATTTTCTGTTTTAACAGAGACATTAAATATTGTTGATATTTAAGCATGTGAAACTGGCAATTTAAAGCCCTTACTGCTAAAGTTGCAGAGGTGTAAACTTTCTTCCCCCATCTGTCTAACGCTCTAGAATCCCTGTCAGAGGGAACTGGATTTTTAGCCGTGGAAGCCTTTACCCCTTTGGGACCCTGGGAAATAGTTTCTGGGTCAGCAGCAGGGTTTTTATAAAGAAATTTGTGAGAGTCAGGGACTCTGTAGTACCTGTTTGGCTTGACTGGAGCAAGGGGTAAAGAATCAGGATTTAAACTGGATTCAGAGAACACATCATCCACAATATCCAACACTGGCGGAATAGCAAGGGGCCTGTGCTGAGGCAAAAAAAGAAAGTCTCTGAGCCTTTTTTTGGATTCTGAGTAATCCTGGCCCTCCCAATGGAAATGCTCCCTCATGGTATATAAAGTTTCCCCAAAAGAATAATCCTCAGGAGCAGAGGCTGAAGGAATTGATTCTTCAGCATCAAAGTCCTCATGGGGGGGGGTAAAGAGTATCCCTGGTCTGAAGAGGAATCAGAATATATGGAAACCTGCTCAGAGGAATCATACTCTGTATCCTGCCTAGGCCTTTTATCAGGAGGGGGATGGGAACCCCTGATCAGAGTAATTAAGTCTTTGGCCATTTTGAGCATCTTTATTTTAAGCATGGAGGCCTGTCTAGGTGAATGCTGTACTTGCTTCTTTGTCTTTAATGGAGTTTTAGACTTGGCTGTAGTTTTAATGGTAAGTTGTGAAGGTCTGAAAACATCCTCAGAAGCCGATGCCTGCTCAGCGGCTCCGGACCCATCCGAAGGGTTAGTCTCCGTAGGCCCAACACCTTGAGCATCCAGAGGCCTAGGCACCTCCACGTGGGAGTCGGTAGCGCCCTGTGGCTCTGAGGTAGCGGGTGTCAGGGGCTGCAAAAGCGCCTCACTGAGAACCGGCGAACCAACGACTGGCCTAGAAGAGGCTTCGTCGTCAGTTTTGGACCTCTGATGCCTGTCCTTATCCTTGTCTCTGCGTTTTTTGTGCATTCCAGTCGTCGGTTGTTCCGACGGCATGGTATAATTAAATCTTCGGCCAAGTAATGGCGAGCAAAATCAAACCGACGTTTAATAGTGCGTTTGTTAAATCTAGCACAAAACTGACAACTAGTGACGTCGTGATCTGGGCTTAGGCATGGAATGCAGTAAGAATGAAAATCCTTATGAGGTATTTGCTTCCCACAAAAAATACAATTATTAACTTTTACTGACATCGGTCTGAGGCAAGAAAAAGTTTCCCCAACAGGGTACTTAGCTTTATTGAAGACTTCGGTTCTGAAAATCGAATTTGATATCTCAGGAGTCGGCCGACCGGCACTTGTAAACTGCTTTTGCTTCGGGCACCGCGCGGCAAGAAAGGCTGAAGAAAATGGCTTTGGCTGCATCTTATATACCCCTGACGCACTGACATCAGGGAAGAAGTGACAGCAACCGACGCCGGACCAAGACTTTGGAACTCTGGCCGACTGCGGGATTGCCTGACGGCAGGATAACCCAAGTGTAATGACTGCAGCAGTGAAACACGATGAACATCAATTTGTTGTCAAAACAGAAAAATTGAGATTCAGACTTTATGAATTAGAAAAGGGACAGGGTGGGAAGGGGTCATAAGCTCTCTTAAATAGTCATTCAGACTTGTTGGAGGCTGTCCTTGGTTTTAGGAGACTTCCTTTGGAACATTTTTGCCATTTCTTTTTAAATGATGTCTGTTTACCTGAAGTCTGTTGAGACTGTTCAATTCTGTTTTTTTGCTAAAATTGGATGAGGAAAAAAATTCCTTAAACAATCTGGAAAAGGAAGGCTGAAAAATCTTCGATCACCTCTGCAGCAGAAAGGCCAAACACTAAATCTTTATCCCAAGGGAGAATTTAAAATCTAATTTTTACATCAACTGAAAGGTTCTGAAAATGCAGCCAAGGAAACCTCCCTTAAAACAGTACCAGTGGCCATAGCCCTGGAAGAAGTATCAGAGTCACACACACTGCAAACGATGAGTAGCAACCAGTGCCATAGAAGAGAAGTACAGCTGTGTACACTTACCACAAATGTAGATGTTTGAGTGTATTCACTGTTGCAGTCCTAACCAATGGGTTATCCGGCTCCTGGTCGCCTTCGATCGGCCAGAATACCAAAGGTAAGTAAATATCACATCGGCTGTTGTCGGTTGCAAAGGACGTCAGGACGTCCGATACAAAAGGAGGCAGCCGACGTCACTCCCTCAGTCTTTCTTGCCATAACAATCAGAAGCCCCTAGAAAACCGGGCTTAAAACAAAAGCAACTTTGGCAAATACCAAATTTAGCCTGTACCTTAGGAAAAGAGAATAGGAGAGGACCAAAAAGGGGGAAGGAGGAAGGGAAACCAGGACTGCAACAGTGAATACTCTCGAACATCTACATTTATGGTAAGTGTACACAACTGTACTATGTTTGTGTTTCACTGTTGCAGTCCTAACCAATGGGTTAATTACCAAAGCCGAGAAAAAAGGGAGGAGGAACCAACAAAATCAAGATTGGAGAGAATGCCCTGCAGAACAGCAGTGGCAAACCATGCCCTGGCTCTAGAAAACAAAGGCAAATTATAATGCTTTGTGAAAGTGTGAACAGAAAACTATGTGGCAGCCCCCAAAATGTCTTTAGTCGGGACACCCTTTAAAAAAGCTGCAGAAGTGGAAGCTGCTCTTGTGGAGTGGGTCCTAACCCCTTGAGGAGGAACCTTGCCATGAAAGGAATAACAGAAAGTAATACAATGTGCAATCCATTTAGAAATGGTTTGCTTAGAAATGGCTTTGCCCTAAGCTCCAGGGGCAAAACTGACCAATAACTGTGCTGACTTCCGAAGGTCTTTAGTCCTGTCCAGGTAAAACCTGAGCTGTCTGTGCACATCAAGAGAATGTAGGATCCTTTCACCTCTAGTTTGAGGATTAGGAAAGAAAGTAGGAAGGTGTATGGACTGATTAAGAGTCAGGCTAGAGACCACCTTAGGCATAAAGGAGGGGCTGGCTCTCAGAGAGACCCCATCTGCATGGAAAATAAGAAAAGGCTCCACAGCCATCAAAGCTTGCAGCTCCAAAACCCTCCTTGCTGAAGTTATAGCCAAGAGGAAGGTAGTCTTCCAAGAGAGAAACTTTAAATCTGCAGTGGCAGCTGGCTCAAAAGGAGGAAGAGTGAGTTTCTCTAGAACAAAATTAAGATCCCAGGCTGGAGTAGGTGCCCTTCAGGGAGGTTTTAAGTTGCAAGCACCTCTCAGAAACATTTTCATCAGGGGATGAAAGAAAATGGGTTGCTCAAAAGAACAATGAGCTGAAATGGCTGAAGCATGGATCTTGACAGAGGAAAAGAAAGAAAGACCACCCTGAAGCAAATCAGCTAGGTATTCCAGTATTAGAGGAAGAGTAGGCTGAGAAGAAGATTCCCCTCTAGTCTGCATCCAATGAGAGATTCTTCCCCGTTTGCCAGCGTAGGATGTCCTAGTGCTAGGCCTCCTGGCCTCGCTCAGCACATCAACCACCTGCTGGAAAAGGGAAGAAGAAAAGGATGGAGTCATACAATGAGCCATGCTGCCAAATCGAGAGATTGAAGATGAGGATGTAGAATGTTTCCCCCTTCCTGAACCAAAAGATCTGGCTTCAGAGGAAGACGCCAAGGAGGAAACTGGGAGAGACTGCGAAGCAGTGGATACCAGTGCTGTCTGGGCCAGTCTGGAGCTATGAGAAAAGTCCTTGGTCGTTCATCCCTGATCTTCAATAATACTCTGGGAAGAAGAGGAAGAGGAATGAAGGCATAAACTGACATCAGGGTCCAAGGGAAGGACAGAGCATCCACTCTCCAGGCTCTGCTGTGATGCTGTCTGGTGCAAAAAAGAGGTATAAGGTGGTTGTCTGGAGAGGAGAAAAGATCCACCTGAGGAGTGCCCCAATGTTGAATGATGCTGTAAAAGACTGCTCTGTTCAGTTGCCACTTGTGAGGATCCAGGGTCTATCTGCTCAACTGGTCTGCCAAAACACTGAACCTCCCTGAAGAAACTGAGCTAGGAGATGCAGGCCCAAGGATGCTGCTATGGACCAGAGATTCACGCTCTGCCTGCATAGGGGGTAAGAATGAGTCCCTCCCTGCTTGTTGATGTACCACATGGCTGTGGTGTTGTCTGTTCTGACAAGCAGAGTTCCTGGAGAAAGAAGATGCTTAAAAGATAGTAAGGCCTGCTGAACTGCTATCAACTCCTTTAGATTTATGTGCAGGTGCATCTGCTGCACATTCCAACGTCCCTGTATGCATCTGCCATCCAGGTGAGCCCCCCAGGCATAGTCCAATGCGTCTGTGGTAAAAACATGAGTGGCAGCGGGTGGGCGAAAAGGCATGCCATTGTTTTGTAGAAAGGCTGTTGCCCACCATTCTGCAGACATGGAAGCAGAGGAACTATCATATCCAGGTCCTGTGTGCATTGACACCAAAGGTTCTTGAGGTACCATTGAAATTTCCTCATATACAGTCTTGCATAAGGAATCATGAGAATGCAAGAGGCCATGTATCCCAGAGCTTACAGGTATTTCCTTGCAGGGAGCTGGGACAGGCTTGCCAAATCCTTGAAGTAAACTGAAAGAGTTGCCTGCTTCTCCTGGGTGAGATATATCAGGTGGGCGGCTGTGTTCAGCCCTGCTCCCATGAATGTTATCTCCTTGGATGGCACCATTTTTTTATTTTTCCTCGTTGAGAGTGTAACCCAGGGAAGAGAGAATAGTCTTTACAAATTCTGGATCTTTTAACAGCTGTTCCTGAAAATTTGCTTGAATTAGACAGTCGTCCAAGTATGGATAAATCTGAATTTTCTTCAGCCTGCAAAAAGCAATGACTGGAGCCAGGCACTTTGTGAAAACTCTGGGAGCAGTAGATAAGTCAAAGGGCAGCGCAGAGAACTAATAATGCTGTTTGCCCACTCTGAAACGAAGGTATTGCCTGCAACTTTCCCTGATAGGGATGCGCAGATAAGCTTCTTTGAGATCCAAAGTTACCAGCCAAGAGTCCTTTTCTAACATTGGCAGCAAGTGATGCAGAGTGAGTATTTTGAACTTTGGAATCATCAGAATGGATAGATCTAGGATAGGATGCCAGGTGCCTTCTTTTTTGGAACTAGGAAAAGTCTGGAATAGAAACCCTGGCCTACCTGCTGAGCAGGGACTGATTGTATTGCTCCCAGATGTAACAGAGACAAAATTTGTTTTTCCACTTTTGCCCTTTGGTTTGGAGGAGTGTCCGGGAATCCTTTGGGTACTGGAAAGGTGTGGAAAGAAAACCTGTGTCCTAGAGATACAGTTCTGAGTACTCATTTGTCGTCCATGATGGTGGACCAGACTTTTGCAAAAAAGGCCAACCTTCCCCTTAAAGGACTCTCCAGACAACAAGAACAGGCAGAAGTTCGATAGAGTCATTGAGAATGTTTGGATTGAGATGCAGGCTTAGAAAGTACCGCCTTGGAAGTGGAAGCATGCCAATGCTTGGACCTTTGAGGGGTAGCCACCTGCCCCCTAGAAGAGTTGTAACCACTAGTCCTAGAACGGTTCTGTCTGCTGGTATCAGGAAACGTCCAACTCTTAGAAGGGTAATTCCTGCTAAAGCGAGGAGGTTGAACTTGCAGAAAGTCCTTAACTGTTTGCATAGACTTGGCCTTATCTTCCATCTTCTTGAGCACTTCCTTTGCTTTGCTGTCAAAAAGACTGTCCTTATGCAAAGGTACATCTAAAAGCTTAGCCTTGACAGGTTCTGGAAGGGGCTGTTCCCTGAGCCAAGCGTGCCTTCTAATAACAGATCCAGTAGCTGTAGCCCTGAAAGAGGCTTCTAGAATGTCAAAACCACAATGTAATGAATATTTATTGACAAGACTGGCAGAATTCAGCAAATCCTGCATATCCTTACTCTCTGCCAAAAGGGGCACACTTGCAATCCTAGACTTAATAGCCTTCAAGGTGTGCTGCTGGTACTTAAGCACATGAAAAAGACAATTAGTACACCTAATAGCAAGAGTGGCAGAGGTATAAACTTTTTTACTCCATCTATCTAGGTTCCTATATTCCCTGTCAGAAGAAACAGGATTTTTGGTAGCAGTGGCCTTAACTCCTTTAGGGCCTTGAGAAATAACCTCTGGATCAGCCAACAGATTCCTGAAAAGAAACAAATGAGAATCAGGAACTCTATAGTAGCTGTCAGGTTTCCTGGGAGCAGGAGGAACTGAATTTGGAGTCAAGGAATTTTCCAGAAAAACATCATCAACCATTTCCAACACTGGGGGAATAGCCAGAGGCTTATGCTGAGGCAAATCCAAAAACTCCCCAATCCTTTTCTTAGATTGGGGATAATCCTGACTTTCCCATTTAAAATGCTCCCTGAGAGTATTCAAAGTATCACCAAAAGAGAAATCCTCTGGAGGAGAAACGGAAGGAATGGACTCCACTGCATCTGAATCCTCCAAAGGAGAAAAAACCTGAGAAACTTCCTCTTCATCAGCAGACATGCTAGAAGTATCAGAACCAGAATAAGAAAGCCTCAGGAGAGACATCCCTACCCCTTTTAGAAGGAGGAGGCTGTGAACCCCTAATAAGAGTCAAAAGGTCATTAGGCATTTTAACCATTTGGGATCGAGGGGAACGGGAGGAAACTGGAGCCTGCTTTTTCACAGGCTTATGACTGGAAGATTTACCTGCAAGTATGAAGGACTCGGGGAGGCCTGGCAACCGCCCTGTCCGAATGAAGAACGGAGGCCTCGGACACCGGATCCAGCTCAAGAAGTGACATGCGGAAGGTCATAAGACAAAATGGAAGCCAGAGGCCTGAGGGACTCTGAAATGGTCTCAACGAGGCCTGCATTTGAAAATCCGCGGGCTGCAGGGACTGCAAAGGTGCCTCACTGGCTACTCCAGGACTGCAGACCACTTTAACATCATCAGAGAACTTGACCCTTTGAAGCCTGTCCCGGTCCTTATCCTTACAGTTCTTAGGGATATCCGAAGCCTGAAGACCAGCGGACGCCATACCAAGAAACTTACGCCAAACTCCAAAATGTTTAGCTAAAAGCTTAGCCCGACGACGAATAGTACGCAGATTAAAGGAAGCACAGAGATCACAATTAGGTATGTCATGGTCAAGGCCTAAACAAATAACACAACAGGAATGAAAATCTCTATGGAAAATCTGCTTTCCACAGGTAAGGCAATTATTAACCTTTTCTGACATTCATTAAAGCAAAAAAAAGAGGATCCTCAACAGGATACTTAGCTGTAGTTGACTTCAGCTTTGTAGTCGGAAACCAAAAAGGTAAACTGCCGACTGGCACTCATGCAAAAAATGCTTCTGCTTCGGGCTCCGTGGCAAGGAAGACTGAGGAAGTGACGTCGGCTGCCTCCTTTTGTATCGGACGTCCTTTACAACCAATGACAGCCGATGTCATATATACTTACCTTTGGTACTCTGGCCAATTGAGGGCTACTGGGAGCCGGATAACCCATTGGTTAGGACTGCAACAGTGAAACACGATGAAATCTAGATTATGTAAAGCAAATTTTTCTTCACAAGAAGACACTGTAGATAAAATACTGCGCATAATTTCATAATCTGTCAGAACAAACTTTAATATATGAACCTGACAATTTGAAATTCTGCAAATCAAAGTTGTGAAAATGGGGTGGGAGGGTGGCCTAATGGTTAAGGTGCTTGCCTTACAAACACAAGGTGCAGGGTTTGAGTCTCACAAGGGATTATTGGCTAGGCTTCAAATGGCTCGCAAGGGCAGTTAGCTTAGTACTAATCTATGAACCTATGAATCTATATGCCCCCATACCTTTCAATAATTTTCTCATCCTTATTAGAAAGAGTTAGGATTGGAATTAACTAAGTGCTTAGCAGCAAAGGAGTCAACTAAGGCTATAGATGCTAGGTCAGGTTTGGGAATAGTGTAAAAAAATGTAAAAGACTGAGGAACTTTACACATCCTATCTTCCCTTTTAGGGACAGCTGGCAGACTACCATGAAAACTGCAACCAGTAAGCCACATTTCCTGTTAAGGAGACAGGACAGGACAGGAGATATGGGTGTAGGTTTGTTTATTTTATTTTCCATTTGTTTACTGGGTTAGTCCGACTGGACACAAGGTGAAAGTTTTCAGCGGAGGCTCGGGAAGAAAAGCTCCAAATGCATAGTAAATAAAATTATAAAAAAATATATTTTTTTGTTTGCCTCATTGAATATTGTGTTAAAGACAGTTTGTGTCTTTCGGCTTTTCCCGGTTAGGGATCGCCACAGCGGAACTCCGGTCCGCTAATGATTGGCATTCGACTTTTACGTGCCGTGTTGCCATCCCTGACGCAGAACCTTCAACGAAGGTACGCCCATTCACACACGTCTCCACACAGAAGACGTGTGTTAAAGATAGTACTGCACTTTATTTTTCTGTTTAATAATTTGTTTCACTGTATACTGTGATTTCACTTCATTGATATTCGGTGTTGAACTCTTAAAAGTGTTAGTCACTTATCTGTGAATTTATTTCTGCCGAATATCTGTGCTGTTTGGCTGGCTGTTGTATACCTACATCAATTGTATTACAAGCTGAGACAAGTACAAACTTGCAGTGTTAAAGATCTTACTGCATTTTCTGTTTGTTTGTTTCATTGAATATACTGCATTTTATTTTTCTGTTTGTTTATTTGTTTCACTGAATACTGTGGTCTCTCTGCTGCATCTTGGTGGCTTTGGAATTGCCCGCCCCTCCTGTAAATTTGTGTTTGAACACTCCTCCTGGGTCCATCTCATTTGCTCACTCAACCAAGTACAGTGAGATCATATTTTGATTTCAGACACTCCTACCAGTCCCATCTATTCAGCTCTATCCCAATCTAGTGTCATTAGCTCATTCTACTTAATACAGAGAGAACATTTGAGAAGGCCAACCCATTTAGATCCTTAACCTTGAATTATCTTCTGTTTCTCTTTTCTCTCTTGCCACTTTACAAAAAAAATAAAAAATACTTTGCTAGAATTTCCTTGTGTTCTGACCGACTGTGCTTCTCAGCTGATGTATATTTTTTGGTACTGTTTAACTGTTCAGAGTTGAATAAAGCAATAACTGAATTCAGTTCAGAATAGAGTTTGAATAAATTGCATTTAATTAAACTGTTTATTTTTGTGTCTTTCGGCTTTTCCCGGTTATGGGGAACTCCAGTCCGCTAATGATTGGCAGTAGATTTTCACGTGCTGGCTTGCCGGGCCTAACGCACAACCTTCAACGAAGGAACGCCCATTCACGCATGTCGACACACACAAGACACTCTAACCGAGAATCGAACGGGCAACATCTAACTGTGAGGCGACAATGCTACCGCAGCACCACAGTATTTGCTTTAATATTGCTACATACTCAAGTGTGCTAGCTTGCACTACACATGAATTGTTTTTAGTGCTGCTTTTCTGCTAAAAAAAAAAAAAAAAAAAAAAAAAAAAAAAAAAAAAAAAAACTTAAGCTCGTTTCCTGCCTTTCCTGTTGCTAGTCTAGTCCAGCAACATATTTGCTGTATCCAGGACTGTTTGTAAGCCTTCGAGCTTATCAGTGGAAGGGTAAGCACTAGGTAGCCTACCTAGCACAAGAGTGGTTTCTGGCCCAGAAATTGTAGTTTATTGGCCGTTTGAGCAGTTTTTCCATCTCTTTCAACTTTCTGGTCTAAAAGCCCGTGTTTGTGCTTATTTCCTCCTTTCCTGTAGCTAGTCTAGTCCAGATGCAGTTTTGCTGTATCCAGGACTGTTTGCAAGCTTCTGAGACCCCAAGCCTTTCTGTGTTGAGGGAAGCCTTCTAGCTTATCAGTGGGAGTGGTAAGCACTAAGCAGCCTTTTCTACCACAAAAAGAGTGGTTTCTGTCCCAGAAATTGTTTTTTATTGGCCGTTCGGGCAGTTTTTTTCCATCTCCTTCAACTTTCTGGTCTAAAAGCCCACGTTTGTGCTGTTCCTTCACATAAAAATGCAAACTACACACCAACTTTCGCAGAGGTACCCAATAAAAATCTACCAAAAAGTACAGTTTTGTACCTACCATAAATGTAGATGTTCGAAGATCCACATTGCTGCAGTCCTAACACCAGGGTAGTCCGCTGTCCCAGTCGGCCCGAATACCAAAGTATAAGGCTGACGTCGGTCAAGGCGCATTAATCTGACGTCAGGACGTCAGGGTACAAATGCGCATGACCGACGTCATATCCTCAGTCTTTTCTTGCCCCAGATGTCAGAAGACCCTAAAAAGATAAGGCCAAAACCAAAAAACACCAAACACTCCTGTACCAAATATATGTACAATATATACAAATTTACAAAAGTACAACCCCACCCACACAACCACCCCTAAACATAGAGGGGAAGGAGGGAGGTAAATTGGACTGCAGCAATGTGGATCTTGAACATCTACATTTATGGTAGGTACAAAACTGTACTATGTTCTTCATCCCACATTGCTGCAGTCCTAACACTTGGGTAGAATCCCAAAGCAGAGGTAAGGGAGGCTGGCAAATCATAAAGAAGCAGGAGCTGTCAACATGCCCTGCAAAATAGCCGTGGCAAAACCAGCCCTAGATTTAGAGTAGAGAGGAAGGTGGTAATGCTTAGAGAAAGTATGCACTGAACTCCAAGTAGCTGCCTCCAAAATATCCTTAGTTGCCACCCCTTAGAAATGCTGTTGAAGTGGCAGTAGCCCTAGTGGAATGAGGCCTAATCCCAGCTGGAATCTCCTTGCCATGATGGGAATAACAAAATGCAATGCAAAACCCAATCCACTTAGAAATAGTTTGTTTTGACACAGGCTTGCCCTGAGAACTCAAAGCAAAAGAAACAAACAACTGCTGAGACTGCCTAAAATCCTTAGTCCTGCTTAAATAATAACGCAACTGCCTGTGTACATCTAAAGTGTGCAAAATCTTTTCCCCTTATTTTGGGGATCTGCATAAAAAGTAGGCAAATGAATAGTTTGGTTTAAAGCCACACTAGAAACCACCTTAGGCATAAAGGAAGGATTAGTACGTAATGATACCCTATCCTTATGGAAAATCAAAAAGGCTCAACCGCCATAAGGGCCTGCAATTCAGAAACCCTTCTTGCAGAAGTAATGGCCAACAAAAAGCAGTCTTCCATGACAAGTATTTCAATTCAGCAGTAGCCTGAGGCTCAAAAGGTTGTAGAGTAAGTTTCTCCAACACAAAATTGAGATCCCAAGCAGGAGTAGGAGCTCTCATTGGGGTCTTATATTCTTTGCCCCTCTAAGAAATTGCTTGAACAAAGGATGAGAAAACAATGGTGGGTCACAATCATAGTGAGCTGAAATTGCTGCAGCATGAATCTTAATGGAAGAGAAAGACAAACCTTTGTCCAATAACTCAGTAAGATATTGAAGAGCCACACTCAAATTAGGCTCAGAAACCTCCAAATCCTTTGATGCACTCCAAAATAAAAATCTCTTCCATTTTTCTGTACACTTTCCTTGTACTAGGTCTTCTGGCTTCCATAATCACATTCAAAACTTGTTGAGGAAGTTGAGACCTGCTGTGGTTCAAAACAGAATATGCCAGGCTGTTAGATGAAGAGAGTGAAGCTTGACATTGAGTAGATGACCGTCCCTCTGAGACAATAGGTGTGGAATCAAAGGTAAAGGCCATGGAGGCTTCCTTACCAGACTCCTCAGTAATGGGTACCAGTGTTGCCGAGGCCAATCTGGAGCTATTAAAATCATCCTTGGCTTGTCTTGTCTGACCTTTAGGAGTACCTTTGGGAGGAGAGGCAGAGGTGGAAAGGCATACACATGAAGATTTTTCCAACTGAAAGAAAGAGCATCCACTTTCCAAGCTGTGTGATGAAACCTTTTCGTGCAAAACTTTGGCAGCTGGTGATTTAGTGGAGAAGCGAACAGATCTATGTCTGGAGTTCCCCATGACACTGTCAATTTCCGAAATACATGAAGATCCAGTTTCCACTCGTGGGGATCCATGATTTTCCTGCTTAACACATCTGCTAAGGAGTTCTGTGCTCCCGGCAGAAACCTTGCCTGAAGATTTAGTTGCAAGCTGAGCGCAGTCTCCCACAAAATCATTGCTTGCCTGCATAGAGGATAAGAATGTGTTCCCCCTTGTTTGTTGATGTACCACATGACAGTTGTGTTGTCTGTTAGAATCAACACCTGCCCTGGAAGAAGTAACTCCTTGAAAGCCACTAATGCAAACTGGACTGCTAACATCTCCTTCATGTTGATATGTAGATGCTGTAGTCTGGCAGGCCACTTGTCTTGTATCCACTTTCCATTCAGATGAGCTCCCCAAGCTATGTCTGAGGCATCTGTCGTTAGAATCTGACTCGCCTCTGGCCGGGTCACAGAGAGTCCCTTGTTTAGGTGACATTCCTGAGCCCACCACAAAAATTCCTTTTGAATGCAAGGTATTATTTGAATGACAGTGTCCAAATCCTGGCAGTGCTGTGTTCATACATTTTTGAGATACCATTGCAGCTTCCTCATATGCAGTTTGGCATTGGGAAGCACCAGAATACAAGATGCCATGAACCCTAAGGCTTGAAGGACTGTCCTTGCAGTCAGCCCGGACTGAAGAGATAGTTGATGGAAGTAAAGGGAAAGATTCTTTTGTTTGTCCGGGGTTAAAAGGCCATCTGGGTTGCTGTATTCAGTCTCACACCCAGAAAGCACATGTCTTGAGAGGGTACTAGACTGGACTTTATTTCGTTCACAGAATACCCCAGGCATCTTAGCACTGCTATCACATATTCCAAATGCTGAAAAAGGTCTTCCTTTTCTTGAGCCAGAATCAGGCAGTCGTCCAAGTAAGGATAGATTTGTATTCCTTTTAGCCTGAAGTAAGCTATCACTGGAGCCAGAACTTTTGTGAATACTCTCGGCGCAGTAGATAAGCCAAAGGGCAATGCAGAGAACTGATAATGGGAATTCCCAGCTCGAAAACGCAGATACTTCCTGCAACTTAGTCTGATAGGCACATGAAGGTAAGCCTCCTTGAGATCTAAAGTTACCATCCAGTGATCTTTGCCCAGCAGAGGTAAAAGCTGTTGTAACGTCAACATTTTGAACTTGGGAATGTCCAGATAAGTGTTGAGGATAGATAAATCCAAAATTGGTCTCCACGTGTTCCCCTTTTTTGGTACTAGGAACAGGCGAGAATAAAATCCTAGGCCCCTTTCTGGCACAGGAACCGGCTGAATGGCCCCTATTTGTAGTAACAGAGAAATTTGCTTGTGGGCCTCTTTTCTTTGTAGAGGAGGAATGTCTGGCATGCCTTTGAAAGGAGGCAAGGTATGGAAATAAAACCTGTAACCGTGGTGAATGATATCCAATACCCATCTGTCTTGGGTAATTAAACTCCAATTTTCTTTGAAAAGTGCCAGCCTTCCCCCCAAAGGTGCTGCCAGACGAGAAGGCTCTGGCAGCTGAAAAGGCAGGTCATTGGGTCTGCTTACGAAAGGACTGACCCCTGCCCTCACCAGAAGACTGAGCAGGTAAACTCCCTGTTCTAGGCCTAAAAGAACCTTGAGCTCTGCCCCTACCACGTCTAGACCTACCCCTAGACTGGGAATCATAAGAAGGATATGTCCACCCCTTAGTAGGCCAATTTCTACTATACTTCGGAGGCTGAACCTGCAAAAAATCTTTAACAGTCTGCATAGACTTAGCCTTGTCCTCCATCTTCTTTAAAACTGCTTCCACAGGCGAACCAAACAACACATCAGACTGTAACGGAGCATCCAAAATCCTTGTCTTAACATGCTCAGTTAAATTCTGATCCCTCAGCCAGGCGTGCCTGCGAAGAACAGAACCAGTGGCAGCCACCCTCGAAGAGGCCTGTACAGCATCAAAACCACATTGCAAGGAATGCTTACCCACCTGTTCAGAAACATGTACTAAATCCTGCAACTCTTTACAGTCAATACCTTCCGCCAGAGCATCCACCTTAGACTTCAATTGTGAAAGGAGATAATTTTGGTATTTTAACATGTGGAACTGACAATTCAAAGCCCTCATGGCTAAAGTGGAAGAAGTATACACCTTCTTTCCCCATCTATCCAAAGCCCTTGCCTCTTTATCAGGAGGAACAGGATTTTTAACAACAGAAGCCTTAACACCTTTAGGCCCCTGAGCAACAGTTTCTGGGTCTGCCCTAGGACTCTTAAAAAGATACTTATGAGCTTCAGGCACCCTATAATACCTATCCGGTTTAACTGGGGCAGGAGGCAAAGAATCAGGGTTCAGGGAAGCCTCTGCAAAACATCTTCCACCACATCCAGAACAGGAGGTATAGCTAAAGGCCTATGCTGGGGTAGAAACAAAAATTCCCTAAGCCTCTTCCTGGAATCAGAGAAATCTTGACCTTCCCATTTAAAATGCTCCCTCATGGAATGAAGAGTCTCTGAAAAAGAAAAATCCTCAGGAGGAGAAGCCAAGGAGTAGAATCATCTACATCAGGATCAGAATAAGGAGGATACTCCTGTAAGTCTTCAGCCAAGACTCAGAAGCCTGCGAACACTGCTCAAAACTCTCAAGCTCAGGTTCCACCCTAGGCCTCTTATCAGGAGGGGGCATAGAACCTCTAATCATAGTAATCAAATCTTCTGCCATTTTAAGCATATGTTTCTTAGGCAAAGACCCTGAAGAACTAGGAGAGACACCCACTGAAGTTAAACCTGGCCTGCCTCTCGAAGAAGCCTTGGAAACAGAAGGGGAGGGCCTAACCACCTTAGGAAGGGAGGGCAGAACAGCTACCTGAGAAGCCCCTTCAGCCTGGCCTACCTCCTGAGAGGACACATCTTGTAACAGTAAAGTCTCTCCCTGAGACTCCAAAGAAACTTCTGGCAGAACCTCCAGCTCCACCGAGCCTTCTAAAGAACCGACGTCCGGGACAGACGGTTCTTCCAACCTAGGCTTTGCTGCTTTGTCCTTGCGCTTGTTAGACGAAGCGGGCGTCGGAGCATCCGACGGCATTTTATAATTACAACGCTTCCCAAAAACTAACCTGGCACAGTCTAATCTTCTCTTTATAGTGCGTTTGTTAAATCTAGCACAAGAGCGACATCCAACAACGTCGTGCTCAGGCCCTAAGCAAGGTATACACAAGGTATGGTAATCCCTATGAGGTATCTGTTTCCCACAAGAAATACAGTTATTCACTTTTTCTGACATCCGGTTAAATACTGAGGCAAGGAAAAACCAAAATATTCCCCAACGGGGTACTTAGCCAACTTTGATTCGGTCTGAAACTCCGACTTCAGAAAATTTCAGAACGCCAACCTGCACTCGCAATACTGCTTCTGCATCGGACCATGCGGCAAAAAAGACTGAGGATATGACGTCGGTCATGCGCATTTGTGTCCTGACGTCAGATTAATGCGCCTTGACCGACGTCAGCCTTATACTTTGGTATTCGGGCCGACTGGGACAGCGGACTACCCTGGTGTTAGGACTGCAGCAATGTGGGATGAAGAACATCAGCAGAGGCCTCAAAGGCAGAAACGTACTCGACCACCACAACACAACACTAATCACGAGACACAAAGTACAGTTGTGTACACTTACCATAAATGTAGATGCTTGAGTGTATTCACTGTTGCAGTCATTACATTTGGGTAATCTGCGGGCAGGTTGCCCTCGGTTGGCCTGAATAACAAAGTCTTGGGTCCTGCGTTGGTTGCGGACTCCTCTTCCATGACGTCAGGGGTATAAAACATGCAGCCAACGCCATTTTATTTCAGTTTTTCTTGCCCCAGATGTCACGTGCCCCCCAAATGGGGAGCAAAATTTTATATTATATTATATATATATATATATATATATATATATATATATATATATATACATACATACACATAAAAACAGCAATAGATGTAAATCCACTTTTAGCAACATAAACTTTACCTGTATCTTAAAGCAAATACACCACAAAGGCTTTAGAATATAGTGAAGGAAAGAGAAGTAATAGAAAAAGGGGATTGCAGGTGGGTAAGCTGGACTGCAACAGTGAATACACTCTAACATCTACATTTATGGTAAGTGTACACAACTGTACTATGTTCTTCGTGTTTCACTGTTGCAGTCATTACATTTGGAAAGAATCCCAAAGCTATGGATGGGAGGATGGAACTAAATAGCATTAAGAGTGGCTATAAGGCCCTGCAGTGCCCTGGATTTAGAGAAGAGAAGCAAATGATAATGCTTTGTGAAGGTATGAACAGAGCTCCAAGTAGCAGCTTCTAGAATGTCTTTGGTTGGAACTCCTCTGAGAAAGGCTGCTGAGGTATAGGCAGCCCTGGTGGAATGTGACCCGATTCCCTTGGGCACAGGTTTACCATGATGCAAGTAGCAGAAACGAATGCAGTGGCTTATCCACTTAGAAATAGTCTGCTTTGATATAGCCTTCCCCTCTGATCCTGAAGCAAATGCCATCACTAGCTGTTCAGACTTTCTTAGAGATTTGGTCCTGTTTAAGTAGAATCTTAGTTGCTTTGTACAGCCAAGGAATGCAGAAACTGCTCCCCTTTGTTCTGCGGATTTGGATAAAATGTTGGCAAGTGAATAGTTTGGTTAAGAGCCACAGTGGATACCACCTTAGGCATAAAGGAAGGATTGGTCCTGAGGGACACCCTGTCCGGGTAAAATGTAATAAAAGGCTCCACAGCCATGAGAGCCTGTAGTTCTGAAACCCTTCTTGCTGAAGTAATTGCCAAAAGGAAAGCTGTTTTCCAAGATAAAAATTTTATATCAGCTGTAGCTGCTGGTTCAAAAGGAGGCAGAGTTTTTCCAACACGAAATTGAGGTACCATGCAGGAGTTGGTGATCTTCTGGGAGGCCTTAAATTTTTGGCCCCTTTAAGATACTGTTTTAGCAGAGGATGAGAAAAGATGGGAGGCTCCGTGTTGTAATGAGCCGAGATGGCAGAGGCATGGATTTTTATTTAAGAAAAAGATAGGCCCTTGTCAAGCATCTAAGTCAAATATTGTAAAATCTGAGGGATATTTGGTTTTGCTACGTCCGTTCCTTGTGCTTAGTTCCAAGCACAGAATCTCTTCCATTTATCAGCATAAGATTTTCTAGTACTAGGGCTTCTGGCTTCCAAAATGACATCCATCACAGATTTACTGAGAGGTGTTGTTTGAATAATTACATGATCAACCATGCAGCAAGGTTCAAAGTTTGGAGCTGAGTGTGCAGAATTTGACTGTTCTGAGACAGTAGATGAGGTATTTGAGGCAAGTTCCAAGGAGGGAGTGGAGACATATTCCTTAGAATTGGGTAGCAGTGCTGGCGAGGCCAGTCCGGAGCAAATAGGATCATTTTTGTTTTTTCCTGTCTAACCTTTAGTAAGACCTTGGAGAGAAGAGGCAGAGGGGGAAAGGCATAGACTGATAGGTTTTTCCAACTGAAGGATAGGGCATCCACTTTCCATGCTTGTCTGTGATAAGTCCTTGTGCAGAATTTGTCCAGTTGATAATTTTGGGGAGAGGCAAATAGATCTATGTCTGGGCTCTCCCATTTCTGTGTTACCATGCTGAAGATTTGTGGATCCAGTTTCCACTCGTGCGGGTCCATAAGATTTCTGCTTAGGTCATCTACCAGAGCATTTTGTTTTCCTGGCAGGAATTGAGCTTGAAGATGTACTTGATAAGTCAAGGCTGTGTTCCACAATGCCTTGGCTAGTCTGCAAAGGGGGTAGGAATGTGTACCCCCCTGCTTGTTTATGTACCACATAACCATGGAGTTGTCCATCTTTATCAGTAGTTGTCCTGGATGAAGTAAGTCCTTGAAGGCTGTCAGGGCATTCTGAACAGCTAGCATCTCTTTCTGGTTGATATGCAGATGCATTTGTTTTGGGCCTCCATATGCCCTGAATGCATCTCCCCACCAGGTGGGCCCCCCCAAGCATAGTCTGATACATCTGTAGTTAGGGTTTGGGTGTCATGGGGTAGAGTGAATGACAGTTCCTTGTTTTGGTGACATGTCTCTGCCCACCAAAGAAACTCCTGTTGTAGGCAGGGAATGAGAGGAATCATTGTTTCCAGGCTGTGACAATGTTGACTCCATAAACCTTTTAGGTACCATTGAAGTTTCCTCACATGCAGTCTTGCATATGGAATTAGTAGAATGCAGGATGCCATGAACCCCAAAGCCTGCAGCATTTGTCTTGCAGATAACTGGGTTTTTGTTGCCATCTGTTTGAAGTATGTTGTCGGTTGCCTTTGTTTGTCTGACGTAAGGTAAGCCATCTGGGCAGTTGTATTCAAGCTTGCACCCAGGAATGTAATTTTTTGAGAGGGTACCAGTTGTGATTTTTTTTTCGTTTATTGTGTACCCTAGGCATGGTTAGAAGCCTTTTTACAAACGCCAGATGCTGAAGAAGAATGTCCTTTTTCTCTACTTGAATGAGACAGTCACCCAGGTAAGGATAAATTTGTATGCTTCTTTGTCTGCAAAATGCAATTACTGGTGCCAGGTACTTTGTAAAGACCCTGGGAGCAGTAGATAAGCCAAAGGGCAGTGCAGATAATTGGTAATGCATAAAACCTGCCTTGAAGCAGAGGTATCTTCTGCACGATTCACTTATTGGGATATGCAGGTATGCCTCTTTTAAGTCTAGAGTCATTAACCAAACGCTCCTGCCCAGCATAGGCAGTAGCTGTTGTAAAGTCAGCATTTTGAATTTTGGAATGTCCAGGAATGTGTTCAAAATCGATAAGTCCAGTACTGGACGGCAGGCATGGTCTTTTCTGGGTACCAGTAAAAGTCTTGAATAAAAACCTTGTCCTTTTTCCTGTTCTGGTACTGGCTGAATGGCCCCCATATCCATGAGGGACATAACTTGTTTCTGAGCCTCTGCCCATTAATTTTGTGGCAGATCTGGCCAACCGTTTGGAATTGGCAAAGTATGGAAATGAAATCTGTACCCCTGGGATACTATGTTTAATACCCACTTGTCCTGGGTAATTAACTGCCAATTTTGAGCAAGAAGTGCTAACTTCCCCTACTTGTCCTGGGTAATTAACTGCCAATTTTGAGCAAGAAGTGCTAATTTCCCCCCCAAGGGGGGTGCCAAAAGATAAGTGCTTGGTGATGGTAGAGAGAGAAGTCAGAAGAGACTGCTTACTATAGGGTTGTGCTTTGTTTCCTCCAGATTTGGAGGTGGAGGCACCCCATTGCTTTGACCTGTAAGAACCCTGTGATTGGTATCTAGAGCCTTTTGAGCACCTAGATTTGCATTGAGAGGCTCTGTGGGACACAGGAAAGGACCAATTTTTAGTAGGCCAGTGCCTACTGAATCTGGGTGTCTGTACTTGTAAGAAATCTTTTTACAGTTTGCACAGATTTAGCTTTGTCTTCCATTTTCTTTAAAGCCTCTTCTGCCTTATTGCCAAACAAGAGTATCATGTTGTAAAGGGGCATCGAACAATTTAGCTTTAACATGATCAGGCAGATTTTGCTCATTGAGCCAGGCATGCCTTCTAATCACAGATCCAGTAACGGTGGCCCTGCAAGAGGTCACCAAGAAATCAAAACCACATAGCAAAGTATGCTTTCCAACCGGATATGCTGCATGCAATAATTCCTGTAATTCTTTATTTTCCACACAATCAGAAATCAACATCATTTTAGTTTCAATAAGCCCATAATATGCTGTTGATATTCAAGCATATGAAACTGGCAGTTTAAGGCCCTAACTGCCAAGGTTGCAGACGTATAAACCTTATTTACCCATCTATCCAGCGCCCTGGAATCTCTATCAGAGGAGGTTAGATTTTTGGCTGTAGAAGCCTTTACACCTTTGGGACCCTGTGAGATAGTTTCAGGATCAGCAGCAGGATTTTTGAATAAAAATTTGTGGGAGTCAGGAACCCTGTAATATCTGTCTGGCTTACTAGGAGCCGGAGGTAGGGAATCAGGAGCCATGCTTGATTCCAAAAACACATCAACAAAAATGTCTAATACAGGAGGTATAGCCAAAGGCCTATGCTGAGGAAGAAGGAAATCCCTAAGCCTCTTTTTTGATTCAGAGAAATCCTGACTCTCCCAATGAAAATGTTCCCTTAAAGTATGCAAGGTTTCTCCAAAAGAATAATCATCAGGAGGGGATGCAGATGGAATGGATTCTTCTGCATCTGAATCCTCATATAGAAAATTCCTGATCAGAAGAAATGGAAACCTGATCCGAAGATTCATAATCAGTGTCTTGCCTAGGCCTCTTAGCAGGGGGGATTGGGAACCCCTGATCAAGGTAGTTAAGTCCTCAACCATTTTGATCATCTGTTTTTTAGGCATAGGGGCCTGAGCACGTGGGTCATGCGTCAGTTTTTTAGACTTAGAAGATGGTGGTTTTGATCTTGTTTTTGAAGCTGGCGTCAGTTTTATATAAAAATGTTGAGGCCTGAAAACATCCTCAGAAGCCATTGCCTGCTCAGCAGCTTTGGACCCATCCAAGGGAGACACATCTGCGGGTCCAATACTCTGAGAATCTCGCGGCATAGCGGACTCCGCATGGGTCTCAGTAGAGGCCTGTGACTCAAAAGTGCCTCACTGAGTACCGGCAACTGGCTTTGGAGAAGCTTTGTCATCGGTTTTGGACCTCGACGGTCTGTCTCTGTCTTTTTCTTTGGGTTTTTTCTGAACTCCGGTAGTCGGATTGCTAACCGACGACATTTCAGGGAAATTAAATCTGGATCCAAAATATTGTGAAGCAAAAATATACCGACCCTTAATAGTGCGTTGGTTAAATCTAGCACAAAACCGACAGCAAGACATGTTATGATCTGGGCCTAGGGAAGGAATATTGTACAAATGAAAATCCTTATGAGGTATTTGCTTCCCACAAGTAATGCAATTATTAACTTTTACTGACATCGGTAAGGAGCAAGAAAAAGCTTCCCCAATGGGGTACTTAGCTTTAGTTGAAGACTTTGGTTTTGAAACTCGAATGCGAAATTTCAGCAGTCGGCCAACCGGCACTTGCAAACTGCTTCTGCTTCGGGCACCATGCGGCAAGAAAGACTGATTAAAATGGCATCGGCTGCATGTTTTATACCCCAGACAACCTGACGTCATGGAAGAGGAGACAGCAACTGACGCAGGACCCAAGACTTTGTTATTCAGGCTGACTGAGGGCAACCTGCCAGTAGATTACCCAAATGTAATGACTGCAACAGTGAAACACGAAGAACATCTCTCTAACAGTGTGCCACTCAACCAAAGCCCCCAAGGCTAAACAACATGCCCAGCACACTAGTCATAGGTGACTAGATAGTGAGGCACACTGATGTCCCACTCACTAGGTTGAATAAGGAAAAAGTAACAGTCAGGTGCCAGGATCCACCACATAATGCACGCACTTAGGTCCCTCAACAACAGGTACAAATATGAGTCTGTCACTGTACATGCGGGTGTGAATGACCTGAGATGTACCTCCCTGGACTACATGAAAAGAGACATGGAGGAGCTCTCAGATTATGTAGCCCAGGCGGGTAAGACCTTAGCCCTGAGCAGCATCCTACCATCACCCAGAATGACACCACAGTACAATCAGAAAATGATTGACTTCAACAACTGGCTAAGTTTCTGGTGTCATTCTAAGGGGATCCAGTATCAGTCTGCCTGGGATGATATGACTGAAGGACCTTGATACCTTGCCAAAGATGGCCTGCATCTGTCACCCCTGGGCTTCCGGATACTGGCCAAGGCTCTTGCCACCCCTATTGTGCCTTTTCTAAGTGGTGTTCCAAAGACCAAATTACCACTGTAAAAGCTACAACAAATGCAATCTGAGAGTCATGCTGCTCAACGCTAGAAGTCTAAATCTCAAAATGCAGTCGCTCGAAGCACTCCTTAAAATGAACATCGACATTTGTGCTGTAACAGAGACCTGGTTCAAAGCAGCGGAAAGCACCGCTGCACTACCAGGCTATAACTCATTCCACACCTTTCGGCCCCAGAACAGACAAAAGCTCCAAAGGCGGTGGTGTTTCCACAGTCATAAAAGATGCGCACACCTCCAGACTAGTAGCCCAACATAACGCATCAGAGATACTTCAGGTGCAACTAACACTGGGTAAGAGAGCAATTCAGGTCGTCGCCTGTTATAGGTCCCCAACCATGTCTCAAGACACATATTCCACATTCTTAAGCACCCTGGAGAATATTACGGTCCAACCTAACACTCTCATACTGGGCAACTTCAACTACCCCTCCATTAATTGGGAAAACTACACATGTACCAAAACACTTGCCCAACGTTTTCTGGAATTCATTAATTCCAATGCCCTGGACCAGCTCATTCTTACCCCCACTAGACGTATCAACATCCTTGACCTGGTCATTACTAACATGGACGACCATTGCTCTACACCAATCAACTCCTCCCTGGTTAAATCTGACCACAAACTAATCACCTTGGAAATCCACATCCCTCCCACCCCGCAAAGGTAACCACCATGAAAAACTTTTCCAAAGCTAACTGTGGGCTCCTAAAAACAGAGGTGGCCAACTTCACAGCACCCATGCAAATGGAGAATAGTTGCATGACCGCGGAATCATACACCATGCACTGTACAAACACATATACAAACGCATGGATCTCGCCATACCCAATAGAACCAAGACGCTCTCCTCCAAAAAAAGGAAGCCAATCCGATGCTCCCCCCTGCCATAAACAGACTCTACAACAGGAGGAGGAAACTGATAAGGTGAAGTCCCAAGACTGGAAAAACTCCCTTATCAGCCTCAACAAAAAGTTGAGATCCCTCATCAAATCCTCTAAAGCTAGCTATGAAAACAGAATTGCAGCAGATAGTAAAGACAACCACAAGGCCTTCTTAAGAATCTCCACGGCAATACACAGATTTGCTCTGAGCTACTGCACAATGGTACCTCCTATACAGAGCCAACAGATATTGCCAAAAGACTGGCCGACAGATTCAGTGCCAACTTCACCCCTCTCTCCCCCCAAAGGACCAATCACAATACCAGTGGATTGCATGGCACCCAGCATTACTGCTGCACAGGTTAAAACAGCATTGTCCAAGGCCAAGAATACAGCTTCTATGGGACCTGACAATATCCCTGGCTGTGTTCTGCATGAACTACAGAGTGAACTGGCACCTCACCTGTGTGCCCTGTTCAATCACAGCCTCACCTCAGGCTTTGTCCCTACCGAATGGCGCACTGCTATAGTCATCCCTCTCCACAAAGGAGGAGCGACAACAGATCCTGGGAACTATTGCCCCATTCGCCTGACAAGTCTGATATACAAAGCTATGGAACGGATCATCATGGATCTAATAAACAAGGATAAAGGGAATCTCCGAACTCTGGATCCCACACAGTTTAGTTTTGTGAAGGGTAGATCAAGTTTGCTCAACTTGGCTGACTTCGAGTCAGTCACCAGAGCTGTGGATGAAGGCAAGGTGGTTCATAAAGCCTACCTTGATCTGGCCAAGGTCTTCGATACCATTCCCCACTCAGGAATCATAGAAAAACTCACTAAGCTAGAGATCAACCCCTATATCACTAGGTGGGTTGCAAATTGGCTCACAGATAGAACCCACACTGTGAAAGTAGCTGACTTCAAGTCAGACTGCCGATCAGTCACGATTGGAGTCCCCACAAAGATTGGTCCTGGGTACTCTCCTGTTTGGTATCTACTTCACAGAAGTCCAGGCCAACACAAAAGGACTCTGGCTGACAAAGTTCACAGACTATTGCAAGTTGGGAGCCATTATTTTAACTCCCCAAGTGATGCTGACATCCTACAGAAAGGTCTCACTGAGACCAATGACTGGTGTCAAAACCATAGCCTTAAGCTCAATGCCAAAAAATGTGTCATCATCCCCTCTGGGAAAAACCTAGTTCCCATGAATTACCACATTGATGGTAGTCCATTGAACACAGAAGGCGTTATAAGAGATCTGAGAACACAGGTTGAGAGCAACCTCTCTTTTGACCACCACATTGCCACTGTGGTCCAAGTCCTTCTATGTGGCACATCTCATTACTAAGGGTTTTGCATCCGGGAAGAAAGAGGGCATTGTCTCCCTCTACTCTTCCCTCATTAGGCCAATCATAGAGTACAATGCCGCATACGGCATGTAACTCACTAGACACCTGCAACAACTGGAGAGGTTGCAAAAGTATCTCACAAAGAGGATCCTAGTTCTTAAACACTTGTCCTATATGGATAGACTCAAAACAAAAACTACAACTCTTCTCTGTCTCATATCGCCTATTTGGAGGCGATCTCTGCTTGACTTACAAAGCCATGTCTGACCCAGCTCGGTCAGAAATTCTACATCTAAAGAAATCCCAAGCCCGCCGCACCACACACTCCAGAGACCTCAACCTCATTACCACAATCAACAGAATGTGCTGGAGGGACAGGTTCATAACCCAGAGATTGCCCATGCTATGGAACAGACTTCCCATATATGTCAAACAAAGCACCTCACTGGCCCTCTTCAAGAGAGATCTTGATGAGTGGATGGGAAATAGAAAATTCACCCCGGGGATCACTCCAGTGGCTCTACTCGACAGAGGCACTGGGAATTAAGGTTGGGTGACACAATGCCAGGGTAATACTATGGGCTAGGCTTGTAAAGGCTCCGGGGCCATTAGCTTAGTAGACACCTATGAATAAAAATAAAAAATTATATAAACATAACTATTTTGTACAAAGAGCATAGAACATATAAAAGGAGCAAAATCAGAGTTTTACAAATGATGTGGCATCCAGTGGTTAGAATACTGAGAAACAAATTAAACAAGATATTATATAACAAATATACAATTGCTTGCACATAAATTCAAAAAGAAGTTTCCACAGACAAACAGGTTCTGGAAAATCTTTCTATAACAACTCACAGAATTTTCTTAGAGACTGAGAAACTTCAGCAATTTGCCTCAGCATCAGAAATCTGAGGACAAAACCTTGAATCTGTCCCTGCATTTTCCTTTTCAGATTCAGAATCTTGAATCTCTTCATGAAAAGAGGCAGTCCCCTTTCTTGTACCAGCAGCTACGCTACACAAAGGATTAACAGCCTGAATTACCAACAGTGAACCAGTCCAAGTAAACTACTCCTATCCCAAAAAATATGAGGAGCAGTAGATACATGCTTGGTTTTCTTTTTCTTTTTGACAAGAAAAATGGGGCCAACTGTGTTACTAATGGCAGCGCTGATTCCTCAGAGATGGGCACAGTATTCTGACACAATATGGAAACTTTCCCTGTTCCCTCTCCCAGGACCGACAAGAATGGCTGTACTTTGCCCACTGTCAGGACTCCAGTAGCCATAGAGGACATGACTAAGTCCATAGTGGCTGTACGGTATACACCAGAAAAATCCATGGTAGAAGATAAGTGGTCTTAGGTACAACAGATGGCCACAGCAGAGTCACCCACCTGAGGCTGAGGCAAATTGCTAGTCTATTTTAGTGGCAAAGGCTATTTACTTATTTTTTTCTTTTTGTGGCTGGGAGAAGGAACAACCATGGGACCGACAATATGAAAATGGTGCCCTTAAGACAAGCAGCAAATGCTGGCAAAACTACCAGTCCACAAAAGTTACTTTTTGGCAGAAAAACACAGTAAAAAGCACTTTCAAAACACTATGGTAGTCCCAGAGTGGGGAAAAAAATATCCTCCACAGAAAATATTTTAGTTAGTTTACAGTACTTTTAAACAAACAGAAAAAAACAGTGCTCCATTTAAAAGTATGTTAAAGTCTCAAGATGTTCCATTAAAACACAACACTCCTAGCTTTGAAATAACTTTCCTGAAGACGAAAGTATTAAAAAAAAAAAAAAGAAAATCAGTAAATTTAAGAAAATGGAAGCATTTTCCCCAAAAGTAACTTTTCTGCCTGGGAAAGTAGAACAGAAGGCAACTGTCGATCCTTGAAACCCTCAGAGGAGCGTACTCTTCAGAGGCATAACAGCTATGATGGGCTTCAAGCCCAAAACTATCTTTTAGTCACCTCAGCTGAAGGTGCCCGGAAGCTTTGTTAGCTGGTCAGCAGGATATAACCCACATAGCTAAGGCTACTGCAGCAGTGATCAATATGAAGAGCATCAGCTAGTGGCTCTGCAAAATATAAGAAAAGACCCTTGTACAGCAGATTCAGGACACAGTGGTCAGATCTCTCATGACTAACTGCTTCTAGTTGATTCGCTCCCCATCTTCAGCTAAAAAAAAGGTGCCAATGTAAAAATAAACAGTTAAAGGTTAGTTGTGTCAAGTATTGTTACTGTAACAGTAGATGTTCAAATAGCTCACTGTTGCACTAGCCTACATTATGAGAGTTATATCCTGTCAAGGATATGACAACTGGACAGCTTTCAGAGCTTAAGAGCACCTTCCATGTACCCTAAATACTGAACAGGTTGAGAGAATGGCATAAAATTAGTTGTTAGAGCATCAAACCTTCAGAGTTTTCTTGCCTCAGAGTAGGAGAGGCTAGAACCCTGCAAGCCAAGTACATGTTAGGAGAAAGGGAAAGAAAAAAATACCCACACCCTGGCAAAAACATTATAAAATAAGAGGGTGGATGGAGGGTGTCCTAAATGCAACACCGATTTATTTGAACATCTACTGTTATAAGACTGCTTGTACAACTGTACTATGTAAATCATTAGATCGCTTCTGCAGTAGTCTATAGGTGGAATACCAAGCTTAGAAAGACAGAGAGGTGGAAAGTCTACTATATATCTATGAAACTATGAACCAGCAACCACTAGGGTCCTTAAAAGCCTAGCCATGCAATCCAACAACTGGGTCCCTATGTATCATGGGTGTAGGAGTGGGTTTATACAGGCTATGTGGGGGTGCATGTTAGTTTGGGCATTACTACCCATCTCGGTCTATTACAGACATGGGACCAGACCTGGGGTAAACTTTTAATTTCCCATCCACTGGTCAATGTTACATTTAAAAAGGGTTAGGGATGGACTCTGCTTTACGTGGATGGGGATCATCAGACAGGTTACGTCTCAACAACATTTCTTATTTATTTCATAAGCAAAATTTAAATCCTTGGATCTAGTGGTTCTGATTCTGTTTGTTTTGTGGATGTGCAAAAGGTCCATCAGAGCTGGATCCAAGGATTTCTTTTATGCCAGAAAGAGAGAGCCTCTCAGTAACCTGCAGAAGAGAGAGAGTACAGAGAAAGGGCTTTAAAACAATCTATATAGGACAATGTGTTTATACCCTGGATTCTCCTAGTAAGGAACCTTTGACAGCACTCCAGTTGTTGCATGTCTGGTCAGGTACATGCCAAAGGGGGTGATTCACTCAATGATGGATCTGATAAGGGCCAAATAAAGTGGCACTATGACTTCCTTGGATCTGGATACCATGCCTTTACTTATAAGTTGGGCGACATATTATGATTTTCTTACTACCTCTGTCACATGCTGGTCAAAGGCCAAATTAGTATCTACAAATGTTTCCAGATCCTTAACTACTGGGTCATCTCATGAGGGTGTCTTATCAATGAAGTAATTAGCCTGGGTGGCAGTTTTCCAAAAGGCAGTATAATGCATTTATTAGCATTGCGTTTTAATCCATGACTTTGGCACCAGTCATTTACCTGTGTTAGACCTCTTGTAAAATGTTTGCGTCATGGTAGGAATCTATGAGAGCTCGCTATTTTCAGCCATCTGCTAACTTGGTCAGCCAAAGGCCCTTGACATTAGCCTTTAACTCCAAAAAGCAGATGTCAAATAGCCATGGTCCCAGCACAGAGCCCTGAGGTACCTCACTGGTGACAGGTCTCTTAGTCGAAGTGGTATCGCCCAATCCTGACTTCCTGGATCCTGTCTGTGAGCCAGATGGCAATCTAGTGAGTTATGGAGGGGATTATGCCCAGTTTGGCGAGTTTGTCTGCTATATCACAGCAGGGTACTCTGTTGAAAGCCTTAGCCAGGTCCAGGCAGGTGTTAAAACACCTTTTCCCCCCTCATCTAATACCATAGTGACCATTTAAAAGAAATTCACCAGGTTTAGTAGGCATGACCTTCCCTGGACAAAGCCAAATTGAGCTGGGTTCGGTGAATGATGACTGCCTGCCTTTGTTGCTCATTTCCATAATTTGTTCCATGGCTTTGCATATTAGACAAGAAAGCATAATAAGTCTGTAGTTTCTGGGAGTCAGCTGGTAGTCCACCCTTGGGAAGTGAAATAAATGTCTCAGCCCTCCAGTCTCATGGTACAAAGCCTGTTTTGAGACTACAGTTGAAAAGTGACTAAAGTAGTCCTGTTGCATCATACTTCAAGCTATTTAGGAGGCATCCTGGGATATTATCGGGGCCACCTGAGTCTGTATTTTTGGCTTTAGCATGCACCACAGGGACCTGATCCTTGTTACTTTTTAGGAGGGGGTTATGCTAGTACATATTTCATGGGGGGGGGCAGGGGAGGAATGAGGGGTGAAGTTTGAGCTGAACTGTCAGCCAGCAAATTCACTATGTTGCTCAGTGTAGTTAAGTTGGCACCACTGACGACTAGTTCAGTACAATGATGTGTGCTACCTTTGAGATTTTAGACATAGCTGTAGAAGGCTTTACAGTTGTCATTCGCCTGTGAGACCATCTTGACCTTGTAATTGGCTTTGCTGGACTTAGTCCTCTTAGTTTCCTGTTTAGTTTAATTAGAGAGCTCCTATCATTATGGGAGTTGCTCTGATTTTTTTTTTGTTATGAACCCTATTAAGGTTAGGTTTCCACTTGTTTTTAAGAGTTTGTTTTGTGCTTACTTCTAGAAGGTACAGCACCCTCTTTACAGCCATTTACATGGTTGTACAGTGTCTCTGTGAACAATTCCACATAAGCTGCTATGAACTCGTGGTTGAAGGGGCACTGAATTTTGACAAACTATCCCTTTTTAGGATGTAGTTTGCTCTGGAACAGCTCCTATCTGTTACAGAGTTTGCTGGGATTGTACCTGGATGCCACTTTTCAGCGAAACAATAAAACCACAGAAAGAAATGTAGGCAGACTTCCATTTAATAGTAAAAGCCACAAAACAACAAAACACAAACGTATTCAACACTTCGTTTTCATTTCTAGCACTTCCTCAGATGTGGGCTGTCACAAACCAATCCACTTATGGATTGTTTCTCTTGTCCCACCTTGCAAGTCGAGTCAGGCCTTCCCCCAACGTGGGACAAGGGAAACAATCAGTAAGTGGATTGGTTTGTGACAGCCCACATCTGAGGAAGTGCTAGAAACCAAAACAAAGTGCTGAATACGTTTATGTGTTTCGTTATTTTGTGGCTTTTATATTAAACGGAAGTCTGCCTACATTTCTCTCCGTGGCTTTACTGTCTCGCTGAACAGTGGCATCAAGGTTCATTCTTTGGTTTATTTGTGCAAATTTTTCTTGTTTGCCTGCTTTTTGGATTTATTATTTGCTGGGATTACCGACTTGATTTTTACTTCTAAGACAACAGTTTTGTGGTTCAACCTCAAAAGTGAGGAAGTGACATGGGGGGGGGGGCAGTGCTCTCCCATATTGATGAGTACCATGTCTAGTATGTTTGAACCTCTGGTGGGTGTAAACACTATCAGGTTAAGGGCATTTGTGTTAATAATGTCCAGGAATCATTGTGCCTACAAGTATGAGGCAGTGTATGTTTCCCAGTCTATAGAGGGGTAGTTAAGGATCACACTCCAGAGCTTAATGAGGAACAATCTTAGCACACCCTACTCTGGACTCAGAGAAATAATCTAATTTATAGTGCTGTGTAAAAGTGTGTGCAAATAACTAAGTAACTTCCTCTACTATAGTGTTAGAGTCCACCCAAAATTTTCTAAAAAGCCACAGAATAAGCCAAAGTCCAAGGGAGCATTCAGGATCTCAACTTTGCCATTCTCTGGTAAATTCTGGAAAAGAAGCCAGGAAACCTGATCATAACTGACCCAGTAGTAGCTGCTATCAATACACCATCAGCAGTGCTACAAGAACATTCTATGGTGTTTGGTTACCTGTGACAAAAGACATCAAGGAAAACAGAGGTGTCAGTCTCTGCAGAAAGCAGACTAATAATTCTCTCATATTATCAAAAGAAGCCAACAAAAACTTGGAAATGTGAACCAGATAATTCACACTTCTGTAGGCAATAAAGTGGAAGAAGAATAAACATTCTTTCCAAATCTATCAAATGCTTTCCATCTTTAACAGAAAGAAAAAGGCTTAGCAGGCAGCAAGCATTTAGCAGAAAATTATTTTGGTACAGAAATCACTGCAGGTTTTTATTTGCGAGTTTAAAAAGAGAAACGTGGAGGTATAAGATCCATTACATAATTTATCAAACTTTTTTGGGGGGGCAGGATGTTAACTGTCAGGCAAACTGCTGGCTGCCAAGAAAGTATCCTCTACTGCTTGCAAGACAGGAGGCACACCTGCAGGCTGAGGAAAATCTACCATAATAATAGCTTGGATTCTGGAATTTCTTTCTTGCTCCCGCTGGAACAACTTTTTCCTTCTAGTTATAGTGTCAAAAAACAAAACTCTTCATGGGGGATTTGAAGAAAAACATTCTGAAGAATCTGATGTTCCCTGCTGTGGGGTGGGCACTTGACAACCACCATCAAAATTAAACTCTTGTCTCTCAGACTGCAAATTAGAATTTAAGAGAGTGGAAAATCTCTTCCCTTTTAAAATTCTGAAAAGAGTTAGAATTTTAAAGATTGAAAGGTTTAAAATAAGACCTTAGCAAATTCCAACCAATTTTAACAGACCATCCTGTGTGAAAATGCCTAACTTCCTATTTTGCCTTTCTTATGACCCCCCCCCCCCCAAAAAAAGGCCAACTCTAGGATGGGTCTCTTCCCTGGGAATAAAGCCTCTTTTAAAACATTATGGCAGAGCATCATTTGCTCCATCTGATAAAAGCATGACTCTCCCTTACCCAAACAGGACAGCTAAACAGCTGCAGAGTCCCAGTCCTAAGTGGCAATGCCAGAGGGATCATGAGCAATCCAAGGTACCTGAAATAGCCACAGCAGTGTTGCTCATCAACAGCTGAGGTGAAGACAACACATTAAAGATTGAAGACTCCCATACAACTTTCTTCTTTGTTTGGATAGAGGAGGGAAGAATCAGAGCTTGAAATTTGGTCCAAGCTCTACTGAAAAAGTGCCTAACAAGTGATTGTGGAGCCTTGGAGAGTCCATGTACAACCTGACTGGAAATTTTAAGTTTTGACATATAATTTTAAACAACCCAAAAAAACAAGTCCTAACTCCTAGCAATACTTTTTGACAAAAAGTTAAACTTTTACTTATAAAAAGTAATACTCTGATAGAATTTTTCCACTGGGAAACCCCAACTAAAATTGTAAGCATTTCAGGTAAAACTATTAGTGAATACCACTAAGACATCCAGTCCTAATCTTAGATTATAATTTTTTGACAGAAAAAAAACTTTTCTGCACAAAAACTGATAAAGTGGAAGGTACTCCCAAATAGGTACTTACTTTCCAAGCCTTGTAGAAGCGCTAGCAGATTGATCATTTGAAGCCTGCATAGTGAACTTCAATGGCAAGAAAGGTCTGAAGGTATGGCATCTTATCTACTGACGTTATACTGCTCCCCTCAAGCTGTTCAGTGGTTATGGTGTGTGGAACATGCCCTTAAGCTTTGGAAATTGCCTGGTTCTTATATCATTGGCAGGCTACAACCCATATATCTTAGGGAACTGCAACAATGATCAAATGATGAAAATCTTTGCAAATGCTAGAAAGAACTACCACTGTTCATACTTTAACTTCTCTCTTATTTTTCAATCCCGTTTGCTTAAGAAATCCTTGTCTGTTGCTTGAACTAGGTATATTAGGCTACACTTCCACCTGTATAAATAAACAGGGAAAATTTTTAGTAGCCCACAGTCAAAATATTACATGATTTACTTCCTAACTTTCTTGTTACAGTGCAAAGCCTGGATACACTGTAATTAAGAAAAAGTACTCTTAGTTTAACATCAATAGAATAAACAGGAGTCACTGATAAAACTCGGACCACCTCATATTTAAAATATCTCTGCATACTATACAGAACTGCTTTACAATATAACACACAATTTACGTTAGGAAATGCATTGCAGAAATATGAACAAAAATGTTTTAATTTACAGTTTCTTCAGTCCCATCATTGTCCTTCTAAACTAAAAACAAAGTATGGATTATGCTTTAGGCTCCTCCCACCACTTTAATACGGTTTACAACCTACCAGTCTTTTCCAGCCTCTTTATCTTAGAGACCCACAGTCCTTGTGTCTAAACTGCATCTAATGGGAATAACTTACGGTTCTCTGATTTGTTCACTGATTTCACATTATTGCTCATCTTCTTTCTCATCATCTTGACTTCACAACACCAGTTTCTGGTTCATATCAGAGGTAATCCAGATTTTTCTAGTCAGCTCTTGGGCTTTTTTCTCTCACCTCGGGAAAGGTTTTACTGGTAAGTTCTCACTGTGGGCTTTATTATTCTTAGTAAAATGATAAACAGAGTCCCTTTCAGCTTGCTGGTCCACCTTATTTCCATTTTAGCCTACTCTGCATCCAAAAATGTCTTTGATCCTCCAGGAAAAATGCTCCAAAAACAACCGGATATAGAAATGTGAATTTTACGCATGCCTCTATTACCCACATAGCAGGGATAAACTGCTTCTCTTCGGCTTACTTGAACAGTGAATAATCATGTCCCATTTTTTTTTAAATACTTTTAATTTCTGTCATGTTTTTGCCAGGAGCAGCTCTTTCTGCTAGTATGACTGCATCTTTACTAATATCGGTCTTGGCTGCTTTCTCATGGCCAGATTTTCAGTACACACGCAATGTACCCACTCAATTAAATCCTTCTGTGAAATACCAGTCCAGTTACATATTTGTATTTTCATAAAGATAATGCAACATATTCCTTCCAGTTTCTCTTTTGTAGCAGAAAATCTTGTAGTGCTGTCTTCAAACTCAACTAATTTTTGAAACGATTTTCCTTGAGAAGCCTTACATTCAAGCAAGATCTAACTTCAGCAGTTTTATCAACTCATCTGAACAGCTACTTAAAGCTTATTCTATTTGTTTTGCCTTTTGTCTGTAATTTTCTTCCACTGTCTCATTTATTTTAAAGATCTGAGTGCATTTAATTTTCCTCAAATTACTGGAAAAGTACAGTTTTGTACCTACCATAAATGTAGATGTTCGAAGATCCACATTGCTGCAGTCCTTACATATGGGTAGTCCGCTGTCCTCGGTCGGCCCGAATACCAAAGTATTAGGCTGACGTCGGTCAAGGCGCTTTAGACTGACATCAGAACGTCAGGGTACAAAAGCGCATGACCGACGTCATATCCTCAGTCTTTTCTTGCCCCAGATGTCAGAAGGCCCTAACAACAAAGGCTAAAGCCAAAAAATAACCAACCACCCCTGCACTAACCATATTTACAATATGTACAACCCAAACCACACCACCACCTCTAACTACAGAGGGAAGGAGGGAGTAAATTGGACTGCAGCAATGTGGATCTTGAACATCTACATTTATGGTAGGTACAAAACTGTACTATGTTCTTCATCTCACATTGCTGCAGTCCTTACATATGGGTAGAATCCCAAAGCAGAGGTAAGGGAGGATGGCCAAACTAAAAGCATTAGGGGCTGCCAAAATGCCCTGTAAAATTGCAGTGGCAAATCCAGCCCTAGATTTAGAGTAAAGTGGAAGGTGGTAATGCTTAGAGAAAGTATGCACTGAACTCCAAGTAGCTGCTTCCAAAATATCTTTAGTAGCCACCCCCCTTAAAAAAGCTGTAGAAGTGGCAGTAGCCCTAGTGGAATGAGGCCTAATCCCAGCTGGAATCTCCTTACCATGATGGGAATAACAGAAAGTAATACAAAAACCAATCCACTTAGAAATAGTTTGTTTTGAAACTGGTTTGCCCTGAGAACCCAAAGCAAAAGAAAACAACTGCTGAGACTGCCTGAACCCTTTAGTTCTGCTCAAATAATATCGCAACTGTCTGTGTATATCCAAAGTGTGCAAAATCCTCTCCCCTTTATTTTGGGGGTTTGCATAAAAAGTAGGCAAATGAATAGTTTGGTTTAAAGCCACACTAGAAACCACTTTAGGCATAAAAGAAGGGTTAGTACGCAAAGACACCCTATCCTTGTGGAAAATTAAGAAAGGCTCAACCGCCATAAGGGCCTGTAATTCAGAAACCCTTCTCGCAGAGGTAATGGCCAACAAAAAAGCAGTCTTCCATGATAAATATTTCAACTCTGCAGTTGCTGCAGGCTCAAAAGGTTGAAGAGTGAGTTTCTCCAACACAAAATTGAGATCCCAAGCAGGAGTAGGAGCTCTACGTGGGGGTCTTATATTCTTTGCCCCTCTAAAGAATTGCTTAAACAAAGGATGAGAAAATAATGGTGGGTCACAGTCATAGTGAGCAGAAATTGCTGCAGCATGAACCTTTATAGAGGAGAAGGACAAACCTTTGTCCAATAACTCAGTAAGGTATTGAAGAGCAACACTTAGATTAGGTTTAGAAACATCAAAGTCCTTTGCTGTACTCCAAAATAAAAATCTCCTCCATTTATCTGCGTAAACTTTCCTTGTACTTGGCCTTCTGGCCTCCAAAATAACATTCAAAACTTGTTGTGGAAGCTGAGACCCTCCAGGGTTTAAAACAGAATATGCCAGGCTGTTAGATGTAGAAAGTGAAGTTTGACATGGAGTAAATGACTGTTCTCCTGAGACAGCAGGTGAGGAATCGAAGGCGACGGCCATGGAGGCTTCCGTACCAGACTTCTCAGTAATGGGTACCAGTGCTGTCGAGGCCAATCCGGAGCTATTAAAATCATGTTTGGGTTGTCCTGTCTGACCTTCAGGAGTACCTTTGGGAGGAGAGGCAGAGGTGGAAAGGCATACACGTGAAGATTGCTCCAATTGAATGAGAGAGCATCTACTTTCCAAGCTGTGGGATGAAACCTTTTTGTGCAAAACTTTGGCAGCTGGTAATTTAGTGGAGAAGCGAACAGATCTATGTCTGGAGTTCCCCATAACACTGTCAATTTCTGAAATACGAGGATCCAATTTCCACTCGTGGGGATCCATAATTTGTCTGCTCAACACATCTGCTAAGGAGTTCTGTGCTCCTGGCAGAAACCTTGCCTGAAGATTTAGCTGTAAACTGAGAGCAGTCTCCCACAAAATCATTGCTTGTCTGCATAGAGGATATGAATGCGTCCCCCCTTGCTTGTTGATGTACCACATGACAGTTGTGCTGTCTGTTTGAATCAACACCTGCCCTGGAAGAAGTAAATCCTTGAAAGCTATCAATGTAAATTGGACTGCTAACATCTCCTTCAAGTTGATATGTAAATGTTGAAGTCTGGCAGGCCACGTGTCTTGTACCCATTTTCCATTTAGATGAGCTCCCCAAGCTTTGTCTGAGGCATCTGTCGTTAGAATCTGACTCGCCTCTGGTCGGGTCACAGAGAGTCCCTTGTTTAGGTGACATTCCTGAGCCCACCACAAAAATTCCTTTTGAATGCAAGGTATTATCTGAATGACAGTGTCCAAATCTTGGCAGTGCTGCGTCCATACATTTTTGAGATACCATTGTAGCTTCCTCATATGCAGTTTGGCATTGGGAAGTACCAGAATACAAGATGCCATGAACCCCAAGGCTTGAAGGACTGTCCTTGCAGTCAGCCTGGACTGACGAGACAATTGGTGAAAGTAAAGAGAAAGATTCTTTTGTTTGTCCGGGGTCAAAAAGGCCATCTGGGATGCTGTATTCAGTCTCACACCCAGAAAGCACATGTCCTGAGAGGGTACTAGACTGGACTTTATTTCGTTCACAGAATACCCCAGGCATCTTAACACTGCCATCACATACTGTAAATGATGAAGAAGTTCGTCCTTTCCTTGGGCCAGAATCAGGCAATCGTCCAAATAAGGATAGATTTGTATTCCTCTTAGCCTGAAGAAAGCTACCACTGGAGCCAGAACCTTCGTGAACACTCTGGGCGCAGTAGATAAGCCAAAGGGCAATGCAGAGAACTGATAATGAGAAGTCCCAGCTCGAAAACGCAGATACTTCCTGCAACTGAGCCGGATAGGAACATGAAGATAAGCCTCCTTGAGATCCAGAGTCACCATCCAGTGATCTTTGCCCAGCAGAGGTAAAAGCTGATGTAACGTCAACATTTTGAACTTGGGAATGTCCAGATATGTGTTGAGGATAGATAAATCCAAAATTGGTCTCCACGTGTTCCCTTTCTTTGGTACTAGAAACAGGCGAGAATAAAATCCTAGGCCCACTTCTGGCAGAGGGACCGGTTGTATGGCCCCTAACTGAAGTAGTAGAGAAATTTGTTTGTGAGCCTCTAGTCTTTGCTGCGGAGGAACATCTGGCATGCCTTTGAAAGGAGGCAAGGTATGGAAATAAAACTTGTAACCTTGGTGTATGATATCCAATACCCATTTATCTTGGGTAATCAAAATCCAATTTTCCTTGAAGAGTGCCAACCTTCCTCCCAAAGGTGCTGCTAGGCAAGAAGGATCTGGCAGCTGAAAAAGTAGGTCATTGGGCCTGTTTACGAAAGGACTGGCCCCTGCCCTCACCCGAAGATTGTGCAGGTGAACTCCCTGTTCTAGGTCTGAAAGAACCCTGAGCTCTGCCCCTACCACGTCTAGATCTACCCCTAGACTGAGAATCATAAGAAGGATACGTCCACCCGTTAGCAGGCCAATTCCTACTAAACTTCGGAGGCGGAACTGGCAGAAAATCTTTAACAGCCTGCATAGACTTAGCCTTGTCTTCCATTTTCTTCAAGACTGACTCCACAGGTGAACCAAACAACACATCAGACTGCAAAGGAGCATCCAAAATCCTTGTCTTAACATGGTCAGATAAATTCTGATCCTTCAGCCAGGCGTGCCTGCGAAGAACTGAACCAGTGGCAGCCACCCTAGACGAGGCCTGCACAGCATCAAAACCACATTGTAATGAATGCTTACCCACCTGTTCAGAGACATGCACCAAATCTTGTAATTCTTTACACTCAATGCCTTCCGCCAGAGCATCCACCTTAGACTTCAATTGAGAAAGAAGAAAGTTTTGATATTTCAACATATGAAACTGGCAATTCAAAGCCCTCATAGCTAAGGTAGAAGAAGTATAGACCTTCTTTCCCCATCTATCCAAAGCTCTGGCCTCTTTATCTAGAGGAACCGGATTCTTTACAACAGAGGCCTTAACACCCTTAGGTCCCTGACTAATAGTTTCTGGGTCCGCCCTAGGACTCTTATAAAGATATTTATGAGCCTCAGGCACCCTGTAATACCTATCCGGTTTAACAGGCGCAGGAGGCAGAGAATCAGGATTAAGTGAAGCCTCTGAAAACACATCTTCCACAACATCCAGAACAGGAGGTATAGCCAAGGGCCTGTGTTGGGGTAAAAGCAAAAATTCCCTAAGCCTTTTCCGAGAATCAGAGAAATCCTGACCTTCCCACTTAAAATGTTCCCTCACAGAATGAAGCGTCTCTGAAAAAGAAAAATCCTCTGGAGGAGAAGCAGAAGGAGTGGAATCATCTGCATCAGAATCAGAATAAGGAGAGTACTCCTGCAAGTCTTCAGCCGAAGACTCTGAAACATCCGAAGCCTGCTCAAAACTTCCCAATTCTGGCTCCACCCTAGGCCTCTTATCAGGAGGGGGCAAAGAACCTCTAATCAGAGTAATCAAATCTTCTGCCATTTTAAGCATGTGCTTCTTAGGCACAGACCCTGCTGAACTAGGAGTGACACCAACAGAAGCTAAACCTGGCCTGCCTCTGGGAGAAGCCTTGGAAACAGAAGGAGAGGGCCTAACCACCCTAGGAAGGGAGGGGAGTACAGTAACCTGAGAAGCCCCTTCAGCCTGACCTGCCTCCTGAGAGGCCACATCCTGCAAAATCAAAGTCTCCCCCTGAGACTCCAAAGAAGTCTCCGTCGGAACCACCGGTTCCACTGAAGCCTCTAAAGAACCGGCGTCCGGAACGGACGACTCATCTTGCCTGGGTTTAACTGTTTTGTCTTTGCGCTTCTTCGAGTCAGACGGCATATTATAATTGCACCGCTTACCGAAGACCAGCCTAGCACAATCTAACCTTCGCTTAATAGTGCGCTTATTGAACCTAGCACAAAAGCGACACCCAACAACGTCGTGCTCAGGCCCCAAACAAGGAATGCACAAAGAATGATAATCCCTATGCGGTATCTGTTTCCCACAAGAAATACAGTTATTCACTTTTTCTGACATCCGGTAATACACTGAGGCAAGAAAAAAACAAAATATTCCCCAACGGGGTACTTAGCCAACTTGGATTCAGTCTGAAACTCCGAACTCGAAAAATTTCAGAACGCCGAACGGCACTTGCAACGCTGCTTCTGCATCGGACCATGCGGCAAAAAAGACTGAGGATATGACGTCGGTCATGCGCTTTTGTACCCTGACGTTCTGATGTCAGTCTAAAGCGCCTTGACCGACGTCAGCCTAATACTTTGGTATTCGGGCCGACCGAGGACAGCGGACTACCCATATGTAAGGACTGCAGCAATGTGAGATGAAGAACATCCATCACCTGCACTAAAGTTGAAAATGAACTGCTTTTTGATGAACAGCTGAAATGTCATTCCTAAACAGATTTTTCCTTCAACTTTTCTGACTGATTTCGTCTTGCATTCTCCAACTTTCTTCTTTGCTGGCATCCAGGTAATGCAATTACTAGTGTAATTACTTGCCAATAACTGAATTATACTTCAGAACTTAATGCTAATCTGCGCATTTTGTTTCTATTAGCTGCTTTTACAGGGCTTGTAGGTTGAGTTACTAATTTAGGTCATTTGCCGGATCTTGTGAGGCCTTCTTATAAAATCCACATCTTACAATTGTACAAACTGTGCATACCTTTTTAATTCACACCATTATTGAATGAGTTAAAATCTAAATAGATGGTCTTGGCTGTGTGTTTTGCTGTTCTAGCCTTATCGATTTTTGCCTTGTTGGCTCTGGTATTGCTACTTAACTAAACTGTGCATTAAAATACAAGTTTTCCTGACCCACTTTTACAGAGGTTGTCAGCTGAGTTTTTAGTTTCATTCTGTACTACCACACCAGTATTTTGCCCACTTTTATGGGGACCTTAGTATTTCTCTAATAAACTAAAATTAGACAGAATATGTGCCCTCTGTTTTGAACTCCCTGCTATTGTGTTGTAGTAGTATAGGAGGCTACAATCATCTGCTTTTATGGGGCTTTTGTCTTTAAAGAAGTGAACTGTTGACTTCATGTTGGTATGGTGCTCAGTCCTAATGTTAGCATGGGCCTTTTTGACCTCTGAAAAAACAAAACACGTACTGTTTCACTAAATTTAAGCCTGCAGCCTAAGCTCCGACTCCACTGCCTATCAGCGTGAAACTTACTAAACCATTTATGTTTGGAAATCAGTGTATAATAACCAGATTGCATCATGTTGATTACGGTGGTGAAGCTACACAATTGTATTGTAGGTAATCAAAAGTTGCCGTCTTTTACAGGGCAAAGCTCTCTATTGTTATGCAGATCACTGATCTCTCTCTATTTTGGGGATCTCAGACCTTATGAGTGGGGGCTGTAGTACACTGTCATTACAGTATAAACAGTTGTGGACAACTATCTTTTCTTAGTGGATTCCTTGAAACCACATGTGCCGGGTGAAGAATCTAGTGGTGACCAAATTCAGGTCCTTCGTCGTCTGTCATGAAGTACCAGGTGTTTGTGTGGTTGTTGGCATCTGAGAAGAGCCTGTGTGTAGGCCACATAGTGGTGGAGGAGTTAGCAGGGGTCCCGCACAATGTGGTGATGTCCGGTCCAGTCAGTGTGTTCTATTCATAGCTGGACCTACAGCTGAATTCAGCTAACTCCCAAACAATACTAATACATATAACAACCTATGTCCTAAAATACTTGCATTTTCAAACATAGCATGCCACATATAGCTTTGAACAAGAATACTGTATTCCTGCTAAAGAATGTCTAAATTAAGAACCCTAGCAGACCAAACGGTCTCATTTGATCATATTAAATAAAATCTCATCTAGTCAAGTCTTAAAAACGTCTCCAAACAGAATCTCGCTGGACTTTATTAGGGGTTCATGTAGAGACTAAAGGTCCACAGCACATTTGTTTTTAGTCTTCACAACTAGGTCCCCCAGTTTTGGGAATCTTCTCTTTGTGTCAACAGGGTCTAGGAGTCGCTCTGAAGCTCTGTATCTCTGCATTGGTGGAGTCATATCTGACCATGGAATTTTATGGTTTGAATTCAGGTGCTGACTGGAGAGTCAGAGAACAAGCCAAGCCTTCAGATTCTCCATTTACATGGTGGGGATGTGTCTAGTAGTTCTCGGATAGGACCAATCATTGATTAGGCAGACCAGACTTTTGAATCAGTTCTGTGATTGGTTGAGTACTTGAATGGTCAGTCCAAAGGAGGACATGTCTTTGAGGATCATCTGACTGGGTTATTACCAGTCTCTCCTGAAGTGCTTGATGTATGTTGGGAGGGGGGTATCCTTACTTCAGATACCTGCCCCTCTCCCCCGAAACAAGAATAGTTCACATTGGTAATCCAGTCCAGTGAATTTATATTTAACTAACTTAATATTGGTACTGTAATGGGATAACATGGGGAAATAATGGGGAATGACATGCCATGGGCTTGTCTCAAGTGGATGGTAGATCATTAGTGTCAAAGTTCACTTACAGATAAGTAATTGTATAGCAGGTTGTTTTATGACATTAATTTACATGAAGTACTGCTTTTTCAAGTGGTGGCATTAACACCAACACTTGTTTTCTTGGGAGGGGAGACCTGGGGCTCAGACTTTTAATCAGCATTCAAGCCAAGGGGCAATCACTTATGATCCAAGTTAAGATGTCCACAGAGGACTGTCGCTGGGTATTCGTTGTTGAGGTTCCCTTAACACTGAATAAACACAGCAAGTGGGTCCATCGGAGGTGGAACTAGACTGCAGTGTAAAGTATGGGGGTCATCCAAGCCTTTATTGGTGGAGCTACTTGGTATTTAATAAAACGGGTAAAAGTCAAGTTTCCTCAGGTTCAGAATGCTGTTCATGGATAAGTTGATGTTAAGGCCTGGTGTTTTACTAGCCCATAACCTTATCAGCCATTCCAGTTCTCACTTTTTGAGCCTGTCATTCTTGTTTCTGTCGAGTGGTTTATGGGAGACCATGTAAAGCACATGAAATTTGAAAAGGTGGTGTTCAGGTTTTCCTTAGCATGCTTCATTTGGATCTGTGAGTTGCATTAGGCTATTCTTTGTTTCAGTTGTTGACCATCTTACCAAGATATAACACATTACACATTTGTGGCATTCAGTCCTGTAAACCACTAAATCAGAATTGCAGCTGTAGTAGTCATTGCTGAGAAAGGTCTTCTTAGTGGCAGGCCATTTAAAAATGGGCATTTGGCTCATATAAGTACAACAGCTGCAGCCAGGTGGACCACAAGAAAGGTCCATTTGGGGTTGGTAGTCCTATTTAACGGGGTGTTAACATAATCGCTGATGCACTTCCTTTTGTAGGTGAATTTTGGTTCTGCAGAGAGGATTTTACCTGTCTGTTCTCTTTAATAACAGACCAGTTATTAATGATAACATTTATAATTTTCCGGTAATTTAGGGTGTACGCTAAAACTATGATGTCCTACTAATGGTCCCAAGCTTCCTTCATGCGTTATCAGTGGGGGTGAGAAGGCTAGATTCATCCCACATTTCTAGTGATCATTGAGTCCAATATCCTGTGTAGGATACGACTGTTACACTCTCTGGCGAATAAATCCTTTTGGAGTTCTGTAATGTAGCTTTAAAAACACTTACTGAATTATCGCTTGTGGCATAGGCAAACTTACCTTTATATATATATTAACAAGTTCACATTTACAAAACATTATACAGCACATACATTGTTCTATACAATATAATCAATCCAGCATTGCATAAATTGTTCAATTCCTGCCTTCTCTTAAACCACATTCCAAACAAAACTTTTTTCTGCATATAAAATTTCTATTTTATGTAAATTACTTGTTACTAGCATGAAAATACTTGTTCAGGTTCAATTTTCTAACTAATTATTTAAAGTCTATCCCAGTATTTACTAGGTTACTTCTATGCGGTATAAAAATAAGCCCCTAGTAAATTCTGTTCCAGTTCACGGAGTGGTTTTATGTGTTGCTCTAGATTTCAGTCCCTCTGCTGGGGGGGGGGGGGGTGGTTTCACATTCCCTGTTGTGGGTAACACAAATGCTTCAAGTCTCTTTCCCTACAAAGTCTGTACTTTGGTGGTAGTTCACATGTGGGGATTGCTGCAGTCACAGATGTTAGTGAGCTGTGGTTGGACGGTGGGATCCTTTGTTGTGGTGTCATTTGCCATGGGGTGTTTCCCTAATCATTCCTCGGGTGTTAAATGGTTGTTTCCTGTATTTTGTTGGCCAGAGGTAATCTCTTTTCGGAGTAGACCTGGTCCAGCAGCCTTAGGTCGGGGATGTTCCAAACATCTTGCGCAGTTTCATTGCAAGTAGGGGTCATCCAACAGTTAGGATCCTGTCTATACCAGTAGCAAAGTCTCCTGGGTTGTCCTTGGTGCTTTCTGTGGTTTCTTTAGGAGGAAATCCTTGATTAGCAGGATGATGTTTGGAAGACCCTATCAGGGTGGAGGTGGTCATTCATATCCCTCTCCATTTTTTTCTTTTTTCTTTCTTGGGTTTTATTGGCAAATTATGTAAACTTTTCTATTTTCTCAGTGTGTCTCTCGCAGGCTTCCTCCAATCTTTCTATCTCTCCCTGAGGTTTTGTTTGTTGTTTTAAGTTAAACCTAAGTAGGATTTCAACTAGTTTCAGCCCTGCATCAAGCAAGGTGGAATTCCATTCTTTTGCAAAGTCTTCATCATAGGTAAGTACTAGGCTATCAGCACAAGGGCCTAAGTAAGCCTAGTCAACACGGTTCCCTGGCTTACACCACCCAGGAAAGCTAATTTCCTGTGCCCCTGTCGAGCAGAGCCACAGAAGTGATCCCTGGGGTGTATTTCCTATTTCCCATCCACTCAAGATTTTTCTTGAAGAGTGCTAATGAGGAACTTTGCTTCTCATAGATGGGTAACTTGTTCCAGAGTATAGAAGTCTCTGGGACAGGAAATCTATCCCTCCAGCATGTCCTGTTTATTGTGGTGACAAGGTTTAGGTCCCTAGAGCATGTCACTCGGAGGGATTGGGATTTCTTTAGGTATAGCATGTCCAACAGCTCTGGGTTTAAAACAGCTTTATATGTTAGGCAGAGATCTCTTCGAAGTAGGTGACATGCTTACAGAGTAAAGCTGGAGTTTTTTGAGACGGTCAGTGTAGGGCATCTGTTTGAGGCCAGTAATCCTCTGTGTGAGGTACTTCTGTGGCCTTTCCAGCTGCTGCAGATGTCTTGTGAGGTACATTCCAAAAGGGCATCGTACTCTATAATGGATCTAATGAATGCCGAGTAGAGGGAAACAATGTCCTCTTTTTTCCTGGATAAAAACCCTTTTGTGATGAGGTGTGCCACATAGAAGGATTTGGTGACTACTGTGGCAATGTGATTATCAAAGGAGAGACTACTGTCCACGTGGCTCCCAAGGTCTCTTATCACACATTCAGCGTTAAGTAGACTGCCGTTTATGTGGTAGTTCATGGGTACAGAGTTTTTACCAAAGGGAATGACAATGCACTTTTTGGCATTGAGCTTGATGCCATGCCTCTGACACCAAGCATCTGTCTCAGTGAGGCCCTTCTGTAGGATGTCCACATCATTTGGGGACTTGACTATGGCTCCTAGTTTGCAGTCATCTGTGAACTTCATTAGCCAGAGGCCTTCTGTGTTAACCTGTACTTCAGAGAAGTAGATACCAAACAGGAGAGGTCCCAGAACTGAACCCTGTGGTACTCCACTTGTCACTGGTTTGAACTCAGATTTGGAGTCTGCAACTTTTACAGTGTGGGTTCTCTCAATGAACTAATTCGCAGCCCATCTTGTGACGTAGGGATTTATACCTACTTTAGTGAGTTTAGCTATAATTCCAGAATGGGGGTGGTGTCGAAAGCCTTGGCGAGGTCAAGATAGGCTGTGTGAACCACCTTACCCTCGTCTACGGCTTTGGTGACTGACTCAAAGAAGTCGATCAAGTTCAGAAGGCATGATCTGCCTTTCACAAACCCGAACTGGGTGGGGTCCAGAGTTTGGAGTTTACCAATGTCTGTTTATGAGTTCCATGATGATACATTCCATGGCCTTGCAGACCAGGCTCATCAGGCTAATAGGGCGATAGTTCCTAGGATCAGTGGTGGCTCCCCCTTTGTGGAGTGGGATAACTGTTGCTGTGCCCCATTCAGTGGGCACAAAGCCTGACATGAGACTATGATTGAACATGGTGCTTAGGAGGGAAGCCAGTTCATTCTGAAGTTTGCGTAAAACGCAGCCTGGGATGTTGTCCAGTCCCATGGATGTTGTGTTTTTGGTTTTAGTGTGTGCAGCTTTTACCTGCATAGATACGATTACAGCGACTCTGCATTCTTCCCGTACATATATGGGCCCTTTAGGGGGTGAGAGGGGGGTAAAGTTAGCACTGAACCTATCTGCCATGATGTTGGCAATATCAGTTGGTTCTATAATTTTTGTACAGTTGTGCTGTAACTCAGAGCAGATCTGGGTGTTGCCATTGAGAGTCTTGACACTGCTACAGAATGCTTTGTGGTTGCCCTTAGAATCAGTGGCGATTTTGTTTTCATTGCTAACTTTGGAGGATCTTATAAGGGATCTCAGCTTCTTACTGAGGCTGACAAGGGAGCTCCTCCATTCATGGGATTTTACTCTCTTTTGCAACAGTTTATTCCTTCTGTTGTAGAGTTTGTTTATGGCAGGGGACCACCAGATTGGCTTCCTTTTTTTGGAGGATAACATCTTGGTTCTGTTTGTGATAGCACGATCCATGAACTTGTGTAAGTGCTTATAGAGTGCATTTGTGTAGGATTCAGCAGTTGTAACTGTATTGTCCATCTGCATGGGTATCCTGAAGTTCGCCACTTCTGTCTTAAGAAGGATGAAGTTGGCTTTGGAGAAATATTTTACCGTGGTTCCCTTAATGGTGGGTGGGGGTGGGGTGTGGATATCTAGGGTGATTAGCTTATGGTCAGATCTGACCAATGAGGAGTTGACTTCAGGTGTGGAATACCAGTCACTCATGTTGGTAATGACTAGGTCTAGGATATTGTTGCCCCTGGTGGGGGTGTGGATAAGTTGGATCCAGGGCATTGGAATTTATGAATTCCAGAAAACGTTGAGCAAAGGATTTGGTACACGAGTAGTTTTCCCAGTTAATGGTGGGGTAGTTGAAATTGCCCATTATGATTGTGTTTGGTTGAACCCTAACATTTTCCAGTATATCAAGAAAAGAGGAGGGAGAATCCTGGGGCATGGTGGAAAATCTGTAGCAAGCTCTAATTTGTATTGCAGTTTTGCCCAGAGTTAGTTGTATTTTGATAACCTCGGATGCATTATGCTGCGCAACTAGCCTGGAGGTGTGGATATCATAAATGAATATGGACACACCTCCGCCTTTGGTGTTCTGGTCCACGTAAGATAGCCAAAAAGTGTGGTATGAGTTGTAGCCTGGTAATGCAGGGGTGCTCGCTACAGCCTTGAACCAGGTCTCAGTCACTGCACAGATATCGATGCTCTCCATTTTAAGGACTGCTTCAAGTGAGTGCATTTTGAGATTTAGACTTCTAGCATTAGCATTACCCTCAGTTTTTGCTTGCCTGCTCCTGTTGCGGTGGTGAATTTGTCATTTGAATCTTTCCTAAAAAAGGCACTATAGGGGCGGCAAGAGCCTTAGCCAGTATCCAGAATCCCAGGGGCGACAGGTGCAGGCCATCTCTGGCAAAGCATTGTGGTCTGTCGACTAGGTCATCCCAGGCAGACAGATACTGGATCCCCTTAGAATTACACCAGAAGCTTAGCCAATTGTTGAAGTCAATCATGTTGTCCTTGTACTGCGGTATCATTCTGGGCAATGGCAGGATGCTACTCAGGGCTAGGGTCATACCTGCCTGGGCTACAAGATTGGAGAGCTCTTCCATGTCTCTTTTCATGTAGTCCAGGGAGGTACACCTCAGGTCGTTTACACCAACATGGATAATGACAGAGTCATATTTGTATTTGTTGTGGAGTGACCTGAGTGCGTGCGCTATGTGGCAGATCCAGGCACCCGACAAGCAGCTGACAGTAACCTTCTCCTTGTTTAGCCTGGTGAGTGGGACATCAGTGTGCCTGACTATAGAGTCACCTATGACTAGTGTGCTAGTGTGCTAGGTACGCTGTTTTGCCTTATGGGCTGTGGTTTATTGGCACAGTGAGTCTGTTGGCTATGTGTCATTTTGGTTGTGTTGGGGGTGGAGGTTGCTTGCGTTTCTGCTTTGGAGGCCTCAGTTACTTGAACAGATTATTAGTGAGAGCCTCCATGAATGTTTTTGTGTTTCTATGTGTGGATTTTGGTGGTTTAAGTTTAGTGGGACTATGTGATGAGTGCGGTGTGGTGCAAGTGTTTACCTTCTCCTCTTGACTGTCAAATTCAGTCTTGGTTGGAGAGAGCTTTACCTCCAATTTGGCTAGATAACTGCATCTCTCACAGGCTGTGCTGTTGGGTGGTAGGAGTAGAGGGTTGTCTGTGTATATGAGGCAATTGCTACATTGTCCCAAGATGCCCAGATTCATCAGATAGACAGGAGAGAACACTGGGAGCAGACCCTTGGACATGCCTGAATAAAAAAACTACTTTCCTCTAGACAAGTGAGAAAAGTGAGTATAAGAGCTGTTTTTCTCTAAGCAAGTGAGGAAAGTAAGCACAAAAACTGTTTTCCTCTAGGTAAAGAGAAAGGTTGAGTGATGTAGTAATTTGTAGCTTATTTAGTGCTAACAAGTTCTGAATTAAGTGCTGAGCACAAATAAGCAAATTCAAGTGCTAAAAAGTACAGTTTTGTACCTACCATAAATGTAGATGTTCGAGTGCTCATACAGCTGCAGTCATGACAGATGGGTTATCCTGCCGTCAGGCGGGCCCTCGGTCGGCCGAATTCCAAAGTCTAGGTCCGGCGTCGGTTGTCGTCGCTTCTTCCCTGACGTCAGTGCGGCAGGGGTACAAAAGAGGCAGCCGACGCCATTTTCTTCAGTTTTTCTTGCCCCAGATGTCAGGTGCCCCCAGAAGGAAGGCAAAACATAAAGTTATGCAAACATGTAAAATAGAATAATCTAAAAACAGTAGTTGCAAGCAAATACACCATAAGAGAATACCCCAAATAGGTTGCATGATAAGGTGTTTGTCATAAGGCCTGTCCTAAGAGGGGACGGAGGAGGGAGTAACCTGGACTGCAGCTGTATGAGCACTCTAACATCTACATTTATGGTAGGTACAAAACTGTACTATGTTCATCGTGCATACAGCTGCAGTCATTACAGATGGGAAGAATCCCAAAGCTAAGTAAGGGTGTTAGGCACTAAGTGGAACTAGGAGGAGCGAGGATGCCCTGCAAGACTGCTGTGGCAAAACCCGCTCTAGATTTAGAGTATAGTGGAAGGTGATAGTGCTCGGAGAAAGTGTGCACTGAACTCCAAGTGGCTGCTTCCAAAATGTCCTTGGTAGGAACCCCACTGAGGAAAGCTGCAGAGGTAGCTGTGGCCCTGGTGGAGTGGGATCTGATGCATGCAGGCACAGTTTTTCCATGAAATGAGTAACAAAAGCGTATGCAGTGGGCTATCCATTTTGAAATTGTCTGTTTGGAAATAGCCTTTCCTTGAGCACCTGTAGCATAGGACACAAAGAGTTGCTCAGATTTCCTGAATGGCTTTGTCCTGCCCAAATAATAACAAAGTTGTCTGTGAATGTCCAAGGAATGTAGTAGTCTTTCCCCTTTGTTTTGTGGATTTGGATAAAAGGTAGGTAGGTGGATAGTCTGACTCAAAGCTACACTGGATACTACCTTTGGCATAAAGGTAGGGTTGGTTCATAAGGAAACTCTGTCCTGATGGAAAATGATGAATGGTTGCACAGCCATGAGGGCCTGTAGCTCCGAAACCCTGAGTGCTGAGGTGATAGCCAGAAGAAAGGCTGTATGACAAGTATTGTAGTTCTGTTGAAGAAGCTGGCTCAAAGGGAGGAAGGGTCAGCTTTTCCAATACGAAGTTGAGGTCCCAAGCAGGGATTGGTGGTTTCCTTGAGGGTTTTATATTTTTTGCCCCTCTGAGAAACTGCCTTAAGAGAGGATGTGAGAACAAAGGAGGATCTGTGTTGTATTGTGCAGAAATGGCTGAAGTGTGGATCTTGATGGAGGAGAAGGAAAGTCCACTGTTTAACATCTCAGCTAGGTACTGTAAAATTTGAGGTATATTATTACCCAAGGATTATGGCCCTTTTCTTGATTCCAGGCACAAAATTGTTTCCATTTGGCGGAGTAGGCTTTTCTAGTAGAAGGTCTTCTGGCCTCCAAGATGACATCCTGCACCTCCTTGGAGAGGAGAGTCTGTTGGGAACTCAAGGAATTCTCCATGCAGCTAGATTTAGGGTTTTGAGCTGGCTGTGAAGGGTTTTGTAGTTGTGCTGGGACAACAGAAGAGGGACTAGAGGTAGGATCCATAGTGGGGAATGTGTCAGGCTCTTCAGGAGCGGATACCAGTGTTGTCTTGGCCAGTCTGGAGCAATGAGAATCATTTGTGGCCTCTCTGCTCTGGCTTTTAATAGAACCTTGGGCAGCAGAGGAAGAGGAGGGAAGGCATAAACTGTCAATGTTGTCCAACTGAGAGAGAGTGTGTCCACTTTCCAGGCCTGTGGATGATAGGTCCTTGAACAGAATTTTTTCAACTGGTAATTTCTGTGGGTAGCAAAGAGATCTATGTCTGGCTGTCCCCATGCCTGAGTTATCTTTGTGAAAACTTGAGGATGCAACTTCCATTCGTGTGGATCTGTCATATTTCTGCTTAGGTTGTCTGCCAGTGTGTTTTCCTTCCCTGGCAGGAATTGTGCCTGTAGCAGAATTTGCAATTCCAGTGCTGTGTTCCATAGGGTCATGGCTTGCCTGCACAGGGGGTATGAATGAGTTCCCCCCTGTTTGTTTATGTACCACATCACTGTGGTGTTGTCTGTCCTTATCAATATCTGGCCTGGATGCAGTAGGTCTTTGAAGGTCATAATGGCATTTTGCACGGCTAGCATTTCCTTTTGGTTGATATGTAGGTGCTTCTCTTTTTGGGACCATTTTCCCTGAATGCACTGATCTGTCATGTGTGCTCCCCAGGTGTAGTCTGAGGCGTCTGTTGTGATGATTTGAGTTGCTTGAGGTACACAGAAAGGGAGACCTGTGTTTCTTTGGCATGCTTGAGCCCACCACAAAAATTCCTTTTGAAGGCATGGAATGAGTGGTATAATTGTTTCCAAGCTGTGGCTGTGTTGAGACCATAAGTTTTTTAGGTACCATTGAAGTTTCCTCATATGCAGTTTTGCACATGGGATTAGTAGGATGCAAGATGCCATGAACCCCAGAGCCTGCAGGACTTTCCTTGCAGTTAGCCTGGTGAAAGTTGCCATTTTGCTGGAGTATTGAAACAGTTGCCCTTGTTTGTCTGGCGTGAGGTAGGCCATCTGGGTGGTTGTATTCAAGCTGGCACCCAGGAAAATTATTTGTTGAGAGGGTATTAGTTTTGATTTCTTTTTGTTGACTGTGTATCCCAGGTAGTTCAACAGTTTTATTACAAACGCCAGGTGCTGCAATAGTATGTCCTTGCTGTCCGCTTGGATCAGGCAGTCGTCCAGATATGGGTAGATTTGATTTGTATTCCTTGTATTCTGCAGAAGGCGATTTACTGATGCCAGGCATTTCGTAAACACTCTGGGCGCAGTAGATAAGCCAAAGGGCAATGCAGAGAATTGGTAATGGGTTGAACCTGCAAGAAATCTGAGGTATCTTCTGCAATCTTGTCTGACAGGGACATGCAGGTATGCCTCCTTGAGGTCCAATGTTACCAGCCAAGACTCCTTGCCCAGCATGGGAAGAAGTTGCTGTAATGTGAGCATCTTGAATTTTGGCACCTGTAGATATGTGTTTAGGATGGATAGGTCTAAGATAGGTCTCCAATCTTTGTCTTTCCTTAGTACCAGGAATAGTCTGGAATAAAACCCTTGACCTTGTTCTTTTGCAGTTACCTCTTGAATCGCTTTCATGTCCATGAGAGCGGAAATTTGTTTTTGTGCCTCTGTCCTTTGATTTTGTGGCAGGTTTGGCATGCCTCTCATTTTTGGAAGGGTGTGAAAGTGGAATCTGGAGCCTCTGTCTATAATGTCCAGGATCCATTTGTCTTTTGTAACAATATGCCAGTTTTTTGAGAATGCCAGTTTTCCGCCCAAAGGTGCTGCCATTAAAGCTTTGCTTTGCGGTGTAGGAGGAAGTCATTGTGTCCGTTTTCTAAATGACTGTGATCTATCTTCTCCACCTCTTGGGGTCGGTGCTTGCCACTGTCTGGCTCTGAAAGATCCTTGAGGTTGCCCTCTACCCCTAGGGCGTTTGTATCTGCCCCTTTGAGGTCTGTCTGTGGCTGGAAAGGACCAATTTTTTGAAGGCCAGTTTCTGCTGAAACGTGGAGGTTGTACCTGCAGGAAATCCTTTACTGTTTGCATTGATTTAGCCTTTGCCTCCATTTTCTTTAGTACCTCCTCAGCTTTAACACCAAACAATACATCTTTTTGAAGAGGTGCAACTAATAATTGAGCCTTGACATGATCTGTTAAGGTTTGCTCTTTGAGCCAAGCATGCCTACGTATAACAGACCCCGTAACAGCAGCTCTACATGAGGCCTCTAAAGCATCAAAACCACACTGCAAGGTATGTTTACCCACTTGCTCTGCACCATGCAACAAATCCTGCAACTCTTTTAAATCTGGTTGTTCTGGTTGTGCCATTTTGCTTTTCAACTGAGATAACAAAAACTTCTGATACTTTAGCATGTGGAATTGACAGTTTAATGCTCTCATAGTTAAAGTGGCCGAGGTGTACACCTTTTTCCCCCACCTTTCTAAAGCTCTGGAATCCCTCTCTGAAGGTAATGGGTTTTTAGCAGTAGAGGCCTTAATTCCCTTGGGACCCTGTGAAATAGTTTCTGGGTCAGCAGTATGGCTTTTATATAGGAACTGTGTACATATCATCCAATATATCTAAAACAGGAGGGATAGCCAGGGGCCTATGCTGGGGGAGCAAAAGAAATTCCCTTAGCCTTTTCTTGGAATCTGAGTAATCTTGACCTTCCCAGTGAAAGTGTTCCCTCAATGTATGCAGGGTTTCCCCAAAGGAGTAGTCCTCTGGGGGAGAGACCGAGGGAATAGACTCCTCAGCATCAGAGTCTTCAAAGGGTGAATAGGCGTAATCCTGGTCCTCAGAGTGTTCTGAGGTAATAGAAGCTTGATCTGAGGAAGGGTAGTCTTCCTCTAGTCTGGGTCTTTTGTCCGAGGGGGGTTGGGAACCCCTGATAAGAGTAATCAGATCCAAAGCCATTTTAAGCATCTGCTTTTTAGGGATGGGGCCTTGAGAGGAGGTCTGAGGACCCTGCTTTTTTGGATTTCATGGCTGCTTTAGATTTAGTGAAAGCTTTAATAGAGAAGGAGAAAGGCCTGAAGACACCTTGAGAAATGGCAGGCCTGTCTAAATTCTGAGTTTCCCACCAAGAGTGGCGTTGGTATCTGCAGGAGGAATGGGGTCCGAGGAGCCTGCAACCTCGAGTACTGTAGTCACCAGTAACGGGTACTGTAGTCACCGGTAACGAAGTGTCATTGGTAGTCAGGGGCTGCGTAGGCACCTCGCTGAGAACCGGAGAACCGGTAGTCAGCCTAAGCATGGTCTCAGTAGTCAGTGCGGACCTCGGATATCGGTCCTTATCTTTGCGTCTTTTGCTCAAAACTGGAGTCGGAGTATCCAACGACATGATATAATTAAATTTTTTGCCCAAATAATGAAGGGCGAACTCCGCCCGGTGCTTAATAGTGCGCTTGTTGAATCTAGCACAGAAACGGCAGGCCGAGACGTCGTGGTCTGGGCCTAAGCAAGGTATACAGAAAGAGTGGAAATCCTTATGCGGTATTTGCTTCCCACAAGAAATGCAATTATTAACTTTGTCTGACATCGGTCTGAGGCAAGAAAAGTTTCCCCAACGGGGTACTTAGCTTTCAAGAAGACTTCGGCTGAAATACTTTCGTAAATCTCAGGAGCTGGCTGACCGGCACTTGCGAACTGCTTCTGCTTCGGGCACCGCGCGGCAAGAAAGACTGAAGAAAATGGCATCGGCTGCCTCTTTTGTACCCCTGCCACACTGACGTCAGGGAAGAAGCAACGACAACCGACGCCGGACCTAGACTTTGGAATTCGGCCGACCGAGGACCCATCTGATGGCAGGATAACCCATCTGTAATGACTGCAGCTGTATGCACGATGAACATCTAAGAATCTGTACCTAGAGCTTGTGGTAGATAGGTTACCTAGTCATTACCACTCCCACTGATAAGCTAGAATGCTTCCCTCCAACAAAGAAAGGCTTGGGGGGCTCAGAATCTTACAAGCAGTCCTGGATACAGCAAATCTGTACCTGGACTACACTAGTTACAGGAAAGGTGGGAAACAAATCTGTATCTGGACTAGACTAGTTACAGGAAAGATGGGAAACAAGAGCAAACATGGGCTTTTAAACCAGTAAGTTGAAAGAGATGGAAAAACTGCTAAACGGCCAATAAACTATCATTAGAAGTTATGTACCTACCATAACGTTCCATGTTAGTTGTCTTCTTCTCGCCTTCTTTCTTGCTGGATGGGTTCGGAGCCGATCCTCGGCTCCGACTCGGCCACTCTAAAAGCTCGAGAGCTAGTTCCACCGGCTCGAGGCTCCCCCATATCCCACAATGCTAGGCGGTAACTCCTCAGATCTCATTTGAAAGCTAAGCCCAGCAAGTAAATTCCATAAAAGGAACAAAAGAAAACTCCTCTAAGTCTGTCCTGGCTAGGGGGAAGGAGGGACGTTAAGAAAGAAGGCGAGAAGAAGACAACTAACATGGAACGTTATGGTAGGTACATAACTTCTAAATGTTAAGTTGTCTATCTCGCCTTCATTCTTGCTGGATGGGACTGCGTCCCTACCACCTTGTCCCAGGTGGCCTATCGGAACAGACTCTTGAGTACAGTGGAATCAAAGTTGGCTCGGTCTCTAGAGGCCAAGTCCAACTTGTAATGAGAAATGAAGGTATGGGGAAAAGCCCAAGTAGCTGCAGAACAAATCGAATCAATAGGCAGCCTATCTTGGAAAGCTATAGAAGTGGCTAAAGCTCTAGTTGAATGAGCCCTGGGTTTGGATGGCAACTGTTGATGTCTGATCTCATACACAAGGGTAATCAATGAAGTAAGCCATCTAGAGAGAGAGATACCTTAGAAACTGGAAGGCCCATTCTACCTTCTGCATAAGAAACAAAAAGTTGATCAGACTTCCTGAACTGTTTGGTCCTGTCTAAATAGTACCCAAGTTGGCGATGAACATCTAAACAGTGTAACTTTTGTTCTGACCTATTAGAATAATTAGGGAAGAAGACAGGAAGCTCAATGGTTTGATTCAAATTTGCCAGTGAAGCTACCTTGGGCAAAAAGGACGGGTTAGTACGTAAGGACACCCTATCCTTATGAAACACCAGATAAGGGGGTCGACTACACAGAGCATGGAGTTCAGAGACTCTTCTAGCTGAAGTGATAGCTACTAAAAGGAGGGTTTTCCAAGATAGTAACTTTATTGAACATGAAGCCGCAGGTTCAAAGGGGGGGAAGAATTAAGGACGCCAGAACCAAGTTGAGATCCCATTGAGGAGGAGGATCCCTGATTGGTGGTTTGAGGAGAAAAACTCCCTTTAAAAAGGCTTTGCAGAGTTTGTGAGACATAATGGAGGACTCTGAGACTCCAACATGAAAGTTCGATATTGCTGCCAATTGAACTCTGATGGTAGACGGAGACGAACCTGAGTGGAAAAGTTCGGCTAGAAAGTCTAGAACTGATTGAATGGAAGCAGTGAAAGGATCTATATTCTTTGACTGCGCCCAATAGGAAAAACGTTTCCACTTGTTATGATAAATCTTCCGAGTGGAAGATTTATGGGAGGCTATCAAAATATCTCTGAGCGAGATATTAGAGGAAGCCTGGCTAGAGTTGGAATTGGAGGAACCACGCTGTGAGGTTCAGAGAAGGAAGGGAGTGGTGCAACTGACCCAACTGATGGGTCAAGAGGTCTGGAACTGGGTCCAGATGCCAAGGTTGCTCCAACAGATAACGGTGGAGAAACGGGAACCAAACCTGTCGAGGCCAGTAAGGGGCAATAAGGATCATGGAAGCTTTCTGAGCAATGGCTTTCTGTATTAGCTGAGATATCAGTGGGAAGGGAGGAAAAGCATACAGAAGTCCCCGGGGCCAATCGTGTACTAAAGCGTCTCTGCTGGGGTGGCCTGGTTGGGGAAAGAGGGTGAAAAAATCGTCGCACTTGCTGTTTTGGGGAGTAGCAAAAACGTCGCAGCAAGGCCGGCCCCACTTTCGAAAAACTTTCTCCAACACTGAATTCTTCAGAGACCACTCGTGAGGCATGAGAATAGCTCTGCTCAATTTGTCTGCAATCACATTGGACTTCCCGGGAATGTGCGTTGCTAACAGAAACTGCTGAGAAGAAATCGCCCATTGCCACAGTCTGAGTGCCTCTCGACATAGGGGGTAAGATCTGGTTCCGCCTTGTTTGTTGATGTACCACACTACAGACATGTTGTCTGTCTGAATTGCTATAGTTCCCTTGGGAAGAGAGTCTTGTAAGGCTTGCAACGCTAGAAGCACTGCTCTCATCTCTAAGACATTTATGTGCAAGTGGCACTCGAAAGGTTGCCACATGCCTTGGACTGTCCTGCCCTGGTAATGCCCCCCCCACCCAATCAGGGAGGCATCCGTTGTCACTGTAGCAACCGGAGGGGAAGGGACGAAAGGTCTCCCTAGGTGGAGCTGGGGAGATGTGATCCACCAAGAGAGATGAATCTTGCACGATTGAGTTATCCGAATAGGATGGGACATTGGAAGTCGTTGGAAAGACCATTGTGTGAAGAGCATCCATTGTAAAATTCTCATATGGAAGCGAGCTAATGGTAGAAGAGGGATGGCCGCCGCCATAATCCCTAAGACTTTCAGGATCAATCTGGCTTTGACTTTGTTGTTCTGCAAGACAAGAGAGACCGGTCTGTGTATGTCTGCTATTCTCTGCTCTGTGAGTCTGGCTGACATGTTGACTGTGTCTAGATTTGCGCCTATAAAGGTAATAACACGACAAGGCGACAAGACAGACTTTTCGTAATTTATTGAAATGCCTAGTGCCTGACATTTGCGAAAGGTGTAGTCTCTGGCGAGAAGCAAAAGATGCTTGGTGGGGGCTGTAAGGAGCCAGTCGTCTAAATAAGGGAACACCTGGAATCCTTATCGTCTCAGATGAGAGGCTACCACTGCCATGCATTTGGTAAACACTCGGGGGGCTGTAGTGAGACCAAAGGGCAGGGCTCTGAATTGGAAATGACTGGTTCTCAGCCTGAAGTGGAGGAATCTCCTGGAGCGTCGACTCATTCTGATGTGATAGTACGCGTCCTGGAGATCTATCGAGCACATCTAGTTGTCCCGCCCCAAAAGGGGTAGAATGGACTGCAGCGTGACCATCCGGAACTTTGTTTTCTTGACAAACCTGTTCAAGTTGCTGAGATCCAAAATGGGTCTCCAGTCCCATGTTTTCTTTGGAACCAAAAAGAATTTGGAGTAGATTCCGGATCCTGTTTGGTCTGCTGGAACTGGTTGAATGGCTCTTTTTGCGAGCAGCTTTGAAATTTCTAATGCTGCTTGCTCTCTTTGACTGGGTGGAACGTCTGGAAGGGATTTTTTGGATTGCTTCGGAATGAAAAGGAATGGGATTCTGTAGCCTTCGGAAATAATAGACTGTACCCACTTGTCTTGAGTTAGGGATAGCCAGGCTTCTGGGTACAGCGATAATCTTCCCCCGACTGCCTCTGAAGGTGGACAGTCGGGCAACACCTCAGGGATGCTGAAAGGGCTTGTCGGAAAAGGATTCTCGACTGCCCTGATTCTGCGGGCCCCCTCTGCCTCTAGGACGGTGTCTACCATTATTGTTCCCCCCTCTGCCTCTAGAAGGGAATCGACTCTGTGCATCAGGCAAATCTCCCTGAGATTGTTTGCCGAACCACATCTTTCCCCCTTTCTGGCCTTTGGGGTAAGGCCTAGAAGGAGTAGAAAAACGGACTCCGACGGCAGAGAGAGTTTTGCCATCAGTCTCGCACCTAGTCAGGGTTTCCTTCACTTGAGGACCAAAGAGGGATGATCCATCAAAGGGGGAATTAGTGAAGGACGCCTTGAAAGGGTTCGCAAAGTTACATAGCCGCATCCAGGCATGCCGACGCAAGGCTACACCTGTACCTGCCGCTCTACTTGCTCCATCAGCCGCATATGAAAGGAGGCGCATGGAGGAGTTAGTTATAGAATTAAGGGTTGCCAGCTGAGAGTTCATTCTATCCTGAAAACCCGCAGCTGTTGGGTCCTTTAACATTTCACTCACTTCCTTGAGCAAATCCCTCTGAAGACGAGTGAAATGACACAGGTAATTCAGCGATCGCATATTAAAGGTCGCTGACGAGAATATCCGCTTCCCGTACCTGTCCATCAACCTAGACTCCTTGTTAGGAGGATGAACAGGCACTGAAGGATCCGCTAACTCCTTCTTGGTGGCCGCAGCCACCACCATAGCATCAACAGAGACGCCTTTGGTTAAAAATTCTTTGTCCTTGGGGGCAGAGATGAATTTTGATGGTCTCCTGGGGGTGGGTTCCACTGAATCAGGAGCCGCCCAGGCCTTCTTTGCCACCACTTGCATAAGGGGGTCAAAGGGAGGGGACACCCAGGAGGTGGAAGGGCGAGAGCCGAACGCCTCAAGATACACTGATTCATCCTCTGAAGGGTTGAGGGCTGGCCAATTCCCCCTCTGTTTCAAGATTTCGAGGATGTCTGCAAAGAAGACATCTTCAGAGGGGGAATGAGGGGAACCTTCAGAATCCTCTAAATCAGTGTCAGAGGTGACAGACTCAGGGGAGTCAATGTGCTTCCTCTTGCACTGCCTCTTCCTAGGGGGTTCTCCTACCGGGTCAGGAGAGGCCTCGGAAGAGGAAGAGATCCCCACTGGGGAAACTTGAGGAGCTGGCTCTCTATGGTCGGGGATGAGAGAGTGAGCAGAAATCACCGGAGGCACCGTGGAGGGAGAGGCAGAAGGAGCCGACTGTGGAGTTGAACCTGGTTCTAACACGCTCCTCATGACCTCGAAGGCACCCCTGTCAGGCAAAGCCGGAGGTCTCCGCTCCGAAAAGCTGAAAACCTCCCCCGGCACCGACAGTGATGGCTCCGAGGCCGATGTCGGAGCTGAACTCACCAGCGCCGAAGCACCGAGAGGGCGAGCGGGGTCGGACAATGGTCCGATGCCACTCGCCCCCTCGGAGCCGACGAGGGAAGTCCGGCGCCGAGATTCCTCCAAGGAAGACATCGGAGCAGATGACGGCACCGAAGACAAAGGTATCGGTTCTGACGCCCCCACAGTCTCGGGTCCGAGCCGCCCCGGCACCGAACTCAAAAGAGTCAGAGGAGGAACATTTTGAGTAATGGGAATAGTTCTCGACTGTTGAGTCGGACTTTGAAGCATCTGGACTAGTGCCTCGGACTTAAGAAGTCGACTCACTACTCTCTGAAGGTCATGATCCGATAGTCTGGAAGACCTAGAGGAGTGAGATCTATGGCTCCGTTCAGACAGCAAGGGTGATGCTGGAGCCAAATGAACAGAGCCGAGAGATGGAGATCGGGACCTTTTTCTAGATGTCGGTTCCGACAACTTGATCAGAGCCGACTCAGTTATGTCTTCCTCGGCTTTGGCCGGAGCCGAGGAAATAGTAGGGGCATGTGTTCAAGATTCACCGGCTCCAGCCAGAGCCGATGTACGAACAGCCTTAGGACCCCCAGAAGACGGCTCAGAGACCGGAACCGAAGGTCTGGAAGGCTTAGAGGGTTTCCCCGAGGATTGAGTCGAGGGACCCTCAGGCTTCAATAAGCCCCTTAATATAAGTTTATTTTTTCGCTCCCGCAGGACTCTAGGGCTGAAGCCATGGCAAACAGCACATGAGTCCTGCAGGTGCAAAGGCCCCAGGCAGTATACACAAGAAGTGTGACCGTCTGTCAGAGACATCTTCTGACAGCACGAGTCACACTTCTTGAAGCCTGAGACCTTCGATTCTTTGGACATGTCCAAGAAAAGACCAAGTGTACCACAAACACACACACACCGATTACAGTGGTAAAATTTTAAATTAAAAATTAGTAATTAAATCCCTACAAAAACACAGTCACTCCAACTACTAAGGAAGGGAGGGACTGGGCCTAAAGCCCAAGGGAATAAAATTAGGAAATTTAGGAGAAAAACTGGCTAAAAAGGGGAGTAAACTATTTAACTTTTAAAACTATGAGGAAAAACTAACTTAAAAGGGGTCTATCTAGTGATGCAACTAAATATTTCAACTAACCTGACAAGCCGGTTGAAAAAGCACCTCTATCGCTGTAGCGGCAAACGAGATCTGAGGAGTTACCGCCTAGCATTGTGGGATATAGGGGAGCCTCGAGCCGGTGGAACTAGCTCTCGAGCTTTTAGAGTGGCCGAGTCGGAGCCGAGGATCGGCTCCGAACCCATCCAGCAAGAATGAAGGCGAGACAGACAACTTAACATTTTCTGGGTTAGAAACCACTCTTGTGGTAGATAGGCTACCTAGTGCTTACCACTCCCACTGATAAGCTAGAAGGCTTCCCTCCAACACAGAAAGGCTTTGGGGGCTCAGTCAAGACAAAGTAAAAGTACAAAAACAGTTTTCCTCTAGGTAAAGAGAAAGGTTGAGTGATGTAGTAATTTGCAGCTTATTTAGTGCTAACAAGTTCTGAATAAGTGCTGAGCACGAATAAGCAAATTCAAGTGCTAAAACTAAGAATCTGTTCCTAGATCTTGTGGAAGATAGGCTACCTAGTCCTTACCACTCCCACTGATAAGCTAGAATGCTTCCCTCAAACATAGAAAGGCTTGGGGGGCTCAGAATCTTACAAACATTCCTGGTTGCAGCAAATCTGTATCTGGACTAGACTAGTTACAGGAAAGTCAGAAACAAGCTTAGAATTTTTTTTTCAGAATGTGGAAAGGGAGAAAGGAGAAACAGAAAATAATTCAAAATTAAGAACCTAAGTGGCTTGCCCTTCACAAATGTTCTCTCTGTATTAGGTAGAATGAGCTAGTGACACTAGACTGGAATAGAGCTGGGACTGGTGGGAGTGTCTGAAGTCAAAATATGATCTCACTGTACTCGGTTGAGTGAGCAAATGAGATAGACCTATGAGGAGTGTTCAAATACAAATTTACAGAAGGGGCGGGCAATTCCAAAGCCACCAAGATTAATACCAGAACAAGAACAGGGAGGGAGGGTGGTAAACTAATTGCACAGAGAGAGACCACAGTATTCTATGAAACAATTAAATAGAAAAATAAAATGCAGTACAATCTTTAACACTAAGTTTGTACTTAACTCAGCTAGTAATGCAGTTGATTGTAGGTATGTAGCAGAAGCCAAACAACTCAGATATATCACCTAGGTTGTTCCATATTTTATTTTTTGTTTTTTGTAGCCTTAGTCTCCTGTGGCTCTTGAGGAAGTAAAGTTCCTACCATTGGAGGATTTTCAAGCATTTGAGTTGTTCTTCTAGTTGAATAAAGTGGTTTTAGTCTGGTTTGGCTGCCCTGGAGTTAGATGGGTTAATTGTATCATTACTGTTTGGTGTACCATTCTCTATGAGAGCTGGAGCCATAAGTAGGTTTTTAAATCTCGTTTCTTTTTTCTTATTGCCAAAGGCCATCTTTGATCAGTAACTAGTGACTCAGGGGGTGCTCCAAGGAAGTGGTCTTCTAGGAAACAGCTGTAATATCAGTCCTACACGGGTCTGGGTTTAACATGGCATGTAATAAGACTCAAGTGTCATCTGGGATGTTAACAGGATCTTGGTTATTTGGAATTCGCTCGATCCCATGTGTGGGTCAGGGGGCTGACAGAACAAACCAAACTAGCAAAGTGGATAAATAATCATTAGTCGTTAACCAAGTTAACCCTCTCCAGGTGTTCTATAATGGGTAAAGGTTGGGGTAAGTTCTCCTTCTTTCGTTGTATATCTGGAACATGTGTTAGAGTAATCTATGTTGCTGTAGTCTTACCTTAAAAGATCAGATGACTCAAAGTTGTCCAGATAAAATACAATCTTTATTTCACCTGGATAAGAGCTGCGGTGTGAAGCATTTCCAGATAAACACTGGTATTAAAAGACACATTTACAAAACAATTACGGGAGGGACTCCAGCTGGGACCATCACTGGTCCCTCGAATAGAACTCCTCCCCCGCAGTATGGGGGAGTGTACCCCGAATGGAGGGCTGGTATGTGGCCCCGTAAAGTCCTGTCCCTTAAAATTTGTGCAATAAACCAACAGTAGAAAGGAAAGAATGACATGATAATGTTAGTGGAAACAAGAGATTAATGCAATAAATGCAAATGCGTAAAATAAGTGGTATAAGATTGTTAGGGCTAAACATCAAACTTGCTTGGTAGGGCTGCAACTTGAAAAAGATTCTTTCGGATAGAATTAGTCAAACAAGACATATGCATTTCAAAGGCAAATAACTGCATGTTTTTTTGCAAACGTTTAGTGTAAGCAATATGACTGAAAAGTATTTAGATACAATTGTCTTTCTCTGCCAGGAGATGATGTGCGAGATTACAGACATTTTAATATGGGGGGGGCACTATATGTAGCAAACATATATATATATTATATATTATATATTATATATATATATTATATATTATATATATATATATATATATATATATATATATATATATATATATATATATATGTATATAGATGAATGAATCTGAAGGACAGGATCGCCAAAGCATTCCTCGCTTAGTTACTGGGGTCTCAATGGAGGTGGCATCAACTAAAAATAAAAGAATAAGAGGAAGGTTGGAGGAAGGTTGTTTGGGGGGAGTCAGAACCACAGAAACTGATCTCAGAAGTAAAGAAATGTAATAATAATGGCAAAGTAAATGAAGGAGTTAAAACTAGAAATACCAACAGAAGGAAAATTTGCAAACATGAGCAACGCCAAAAAGTTCCTACAGAGGCTAGCTTGTGTGACAAAAAAAAGTAAAGTTTTGATAATTGGTTATTCTGTGTTAAAAATGAATTACCAAGGGTAAACAAATCACATACTGCAGTATGTTCTTTAAGTAGTTGTTCTATGAGACGCAGTACAATAGGGGTCACAAAACTACTGGAAAGAAATCATAAGCTGCCTACTAAGAAGGTGGTGACATTTAATGATGTATTACCAATACCAAGGTGGGCAGTACTGAGGAGAGTAACACAAGGAGGATTAAGCTAGACTCTGGCCATACTCACATATTGTTTTGGGAGTACATGGTTGACAATAACATCTACTTTTTTGTAGAATTACTGGACTCAACTAGAGGAAGCTGTAAATATTTTTTTTTTTTGTTAGAGGTAGAGTTAGTTAATCTTATAATTTACTTAATTTCATATCATGGAATGTAATAATAAATAGTAAAACTGATGAATTAGAAACCTTCTTTAAAGAATGAATTGATGTAGGAATAATTACGACACTTGGTTTAGTGACACTGCTCACCCTTTGATCACAGGTTTTGAGGGATAATAGAATTCTGGAGCCTGTAGATAAGGAGATAATGTTCTTAATATAAGTTGAAGACCTAAGTCAGTATGATGGTTCAAAAGTTCTGCTTCCAAGACTAATGTGGTTACTCTTTTAGGTAAAAAGCATTCCTCTGCATACTGTGAGTTGTTGCAGAAGTTGGTCTTTTAACAAAAATGAAACACAGGCATTTTTATCACAGTTCAATACATCTGGAAAAAAGGACCACATGGTGCCAGCTGGAGATCTGAATACAACTGCTATATGTTGGGATTTGTTTAATAAAAAAAGGCTGACCAAGCCATACTAAATACATTAACCTAGACATCACTGAAACAGCATGCTTTCTCTCCAACCAGATTGAGCAACATTCTTCTTTTGGTTATTTCCCCTGTGACAACTAAGGTACTAGAAATTAAAGCCAAGCCACCTTTGAGGAACTTTGCCCATGATATTATCAGCTTTATAACTGCAACCTGCTCTCAAAAAAGCATTACATAAACGATATGGCCACCAGAAACCTAAAACATTTTGAACAAGAATTTATCGGCATTCTGAAACTCTCAGATTGCCATCCATTAAAAACTCTCCCATTGGATGATGCTTTATACTATTTTAAATAGATTCCACAAACCAGAAATAAAACCCAACACAGGGTCAAAGAGATAACAAACAGAGTATTCCAACGACTGCACCTCAAGTCACCAATGCAACGAATGTCTGGTCTAAAAAACAATTTATTCAAGACTGAGCGCTTTCACCAACAATATGGCACCATCGGACTCTGATGATGCCATATTGATGGTGAAAGCGCTCAGTCTTGAATAAATTGTTTTTTAGACCAGACATTCGTTGCATTGGTGACTTGAGGTGCAGTCGTTGGAATACTCTGTTATTTTAAATAGATATTCCTAGACACACTCAACAACCTAGCCTCTCCTCGTACTAAAAGATGAAAATCAAACCACACACCCTGGGCTAACAAAGGCCATTAAACAACTCTTACAAAACAGGGACAAGGCCTGGAAAGAATGGCATATAAACAAAAATGAAAGATAGAAACAGTTATACAAAACACAGCTAAAAAGCTAGTATGTACTGACAACTGAAACTATTTCTCTAACCAACTGAGTAACCATAGAAACAACCCAAAACAATTCTGGAAAAGCATCACTAATGTCCTTACCCCTGGCATCGAACAAAACCCATCTCCATACCCAGATAAAACACCATCACAAATTCCCACTATGCTCAACGCATATTTTATAAACAGTATATACAAAATAACAACAGGCTCCTCTCCCTCTATCTTCACCCTATCAAAATCCTTTCCCCCTCCTGCTCTACCTCACAAAAGCAGTCGTCACTTAGAAGGATCCTCTCCCCCCATAGACAATTCTTCTGCCCTTCACCAAAGCAATATTACACCATCTAGCCTCTTCTCACTGCAATGTATTGCAACCACAGAAATTCAGAGACTCGGCATGCTCTCTCTCCTGTGATGACCTCCCACCAGAATATTTAAAACTTGCTACCAAGGCCATAGCATACTCTGTTAGCATCCTGATCAACTGCTCTATTACAGAATCCCATGTCCCAAACCTCTAGAAAAAAATCCATCACCCCACTTCACAAAGGAGGTAACTAATGAACCCTCTATAATCCAATTCCTATCCTCTCCATACTATCCAAACTCCTCAAAAAGTACATTTATAAACAATTACTTCACCATCTCACACACAACAACCTACTCACCCCCCACCCAACATGGCTTTCGCCCCTCATACAACACAAGCACTGCACTTATCTCCTTCATGGATACTGTACAGAGATCCATCAGCTCGGGTAATATTACCTCGGTACTACTCGGTACTGCTACTAGACCTGTCGAAGGCTTTCGATACAGTACCACACAAAAACACTTCAACACTTTTCTAATATTGGCTGCACCCCACCCACCAGTGGTTTAATAGCTACCTAACAGGCAACAACAGGTAAAATGGCAAAATACCCAATCAGAGTACCAAACCAACCAAACTGGAGTACCACAAGGGTCCATACTTGGACCTTTACTCTAACATATTTAATAACAACCTTCATACTGCTTCTTCTCTTAGCTCTATTATCCAATATAAATACGATACTAGGTTTACCTTTACAAAGCCGAATCACAGTGGTTCGAATGGTCATATGAGCGACTCTTAACCACAAAAGTGAAAACGGCAATAGTCAATGTTCGAAAAAAAGCAAATCGAAAACCAGATTTGCTGTTTTTCGAACATTAATGTTGAACGAAAAAAACAACTGAAGTATAAAGCAGGGGGGCAAGCCCCACTGCACCCACACCACACCCCCCTACTTTAATATTCTAACTCCAAGATCACACTACAGTGGGGAAAGGGACCATTTTCCGATCCCCACTATACTGCAATCCGCCCCACAATGTCGAATGTGCAATGAGCGAATGTCACTGTGCATTCGCTCATTGCACATTCAGACCTTTTTTCGTTTGGCGTTTGCAAACTTTGTAAACAGCCTTTCAAACATTTGCTGTTCGCCAGAGTGTGAATCGCCTTTCTAAAGGTAAACCATGATACTACCATCATCTCCTCCTCAAATAAACGAATCTGGATTCGGCAACCCGAACTGAACTAGACAAACTAAACTTCTGAAGAAGTCCACGATTAAATAAAGTGGAAGAAAGCTTAATTTATCATCTGCCAAGTGTGGTCTCTCTATCTATCGCTCCAGCATTTTTTTAGTTTGTCCTCCTCAAATAACCTACAACAAATAACCCAAGATACTATCACCAAAATCCAAGTCTGATCAACCGAATCACAACTACTTCTTAATGCCAAAAAAAAAAAAAAAAAGATTCTACTCTTTGCAGCAAAACCCCTCTCACCAGACTCTCACTTTCATATTTTCTCCCAAAGCAACACAGAAATTGAAATCGTATCACATGCTAAACTATTAGGGATTACCACTGACAAACCTACATTTGAACACCATATTGGTACTGCCATTATGGTGTTCAAATGTAGGTTTGTCAATGGTAATACCTAATAGTTTAGCATGGGATACGAACACCATATTGGTACTGCCATTAGACCCACGGTGGTGGTGCTGCGGTAGCGTTGTCGTCTCACAGTAAGACGCTGTCCGGTTCGATTCTCAGCTAGAGCGTCTTCTGCGTGGAGACATGCGTGAATGGGCGCTTCTGAAGGTTGTGCGTCAGGCCTGGCAAGCCGGTACATAAAAATCAACTGCCAATCATTAGCGGACCGGAGTTCCGCTGTGGCGACCCCTAACCGGGAAAAGCCGAAAGACACAAACAAACATTGGTACTGCCATTAAAAAACACACTGCAAATTAGGAGCCCTATACAGACAAAACATTTCATGGACAACACCACCAAAAAAGCTCTCACGAACACTTACTTGTTCCCCTCCCTATTAAACGGTGCCCTCATTTTTATTAACCTGCACTCATCTCTACAAAATATGCTTCAGTCCTGCTACCACAAAAATCGCCAAATTTGCCACAAGCAGCTCACAGCACTCACATTACTGCCAAGCCTTAAATGAATTAAACTGGCTGCAGTTTCCACATCACCTTAACCTCATTCCACTGTCCATAGCACATAAAATGGTCTACAATCCAAACAAGTGCCCTGCTCTTAAGAACATTTTAATACCCTATACTCCAACAGAACCCTTCGCTCTGAAAATAAACGACTCTTAACTGTACATGTATCATATAAAAGAGCCGGACACTGCTTGAACAAATTTAAACTCACCCTAAAGAGCTACCTACTAAATACTGCCCCTGCATCTATCCAAATAGAAAAACATCCTACTCTTCTTGAGCCTTCCTCTAGCGTACGCCAGTCTTTATCCATCAAAACAAGTAGGAAACTAATTTTAAACAAATCTGTTCTTAGTATAAATCTCACTAACCTTATCTATCATTCTAACCTCTCACCCCTTTAAAACTACCCCACTAGTGATTTTTCTTTCCCTTTATTCTTTCAGCCTAACACTACCCCCCTCTGTTGATCTTTTCCTTTCTAAACTTTCAACCTATTTAAATATTTTAAAAAAGTGTGCATGTGTCTGTTTATATTGTACATTACTGTTTTTCTCTATGATACTAAAACTTCTCACAATTTATTAGCCTGTTCTCATTTTGTTACATTCTGCTGTGATTTCTGTACATTCTTGTAAAATTCTGTGCAATCATAAATGTGTTTGTGGAGCTTTTCTCCTTGAGCCTCTGTTGAAAATGGGCTCCTGTCCCAGTCAGACTTTCCTGGTCAACAAATGTCAATCAATCAATCAATAAATAAATAAATACTAAAGAAAAGGTACTATGATGCTGATTGTGATCCCACTAATATTGATTCAGTCAACTGGAAAAGGGAAAGGTAGTTTTATGGCAGCAATGCAATAATAATTTATACTAGAGATTAGAATCACTGGATGAAAAACTTTAGCATGCTAAATTACTTTCACTGGGTTGCATTTAAAAGTCCTGTCAACCCAGCAGACTAGACATTTGCTTAAATTACCTATCTATAAAAACAAAAGGCGGGTTGCAATGGAAGATGGTCCCAAAGTAAAGAATAAATCAGATTGCATAATTAAGTGTTCATAAATTAAAAGCTACTATTAGATATGATAACAGAAGGTATGAATCTAAATCTAGCCAAGAACCTAAGTGATAGCAAGAACTCTTTGTCTAAACATATTATGGAAAGCAAACAGAAAAGTACAGTTGTGTACACTTACCATAAATGTAGATGTTAGAGTGTATTCACTGTTGCAGTCATTACATTTGGGTAATCTGCTGGCAGGTTGCCCTCAGTCGGCCTGAATAACAAAGTCTTGGGTCCTGCGTTGGTTGCGGTCTCCTCTTCCATGACATCAGGTCATCAGGGGTATAAAACATGCAGCCAACGCCATTTTTTCAGTTTTTCTTGCCCCAGATGACAAAAAAAAAAAAAAAAAAAAAATATATATATATATATATATATATATATATATATATATATATATAAACAGCAATATATAAAAATGTACTTTTAGCAACATAAATTTTACCTTCATCTAAAAGCAAATACACCACAAAGGCTTTAGAATATAGTGAAGGAAAGAGAAGTTACAGAAAAGAGGGATGTCAGGTGGTAACCTGGACTGCAACAGTGAATACACTCAAACATCTACATTTATGGTAAGTGTACAGAACTGTACTATGTTCTTCGTGTTTCACTGTTGCAGTCATTACATTTGGGTTGAATCCCAAAGCTATGGATGGGAGGATCGAACTAAATAGCATTAGGTTCGGCTATAAGGCCCTACAGAACTGCAGTGGCAAAGCCTGCCCTTGATTTAGAGAAGAGAGGCAAATGATAACGCTTTGTAGAGCTCCAAGTAGCAGCTTCTAGAATGTCTTTGGTTGGAACTCCTCTGAAAAAGGCTGCTGAGGTAGAGGCAGTCCTGGTGGAATGTGACCCGATTCCCTTGAGCACAGGATGTTATGTGATCCTATCTCGCCTACATTCTGACTGATGGGTTCGGAGCCGATCCCTCGGCTCCGACTCGGCACGCTTATGCCAAAGAGCGAAGTCTCTTATTGGCTGAGCTTACTATATCCCAGGATGCACCACTACCAGTCCCCCAGATCTCGTTTGCCGCTAACAAGTGAAGACGTGGTCTCGAGCTGGCTGAGCTAAGTAGTGATTATTTTCACTAACTTCCTGTCAGGAATTTCTTTATACTTCAACTAAAAGCTGTTTTAACAGCTATCTTGTGTTTTGAGTGCGTTTGGAGAAATTTACTTGGTAAATTCTTGTGTTGTGAGTGTTGTTTGACTAGAAGTACCACTTGTGTGGAAAGGCCTTTCCCGCTCTTTTTGGTTGTTAGGTGACTTCTGTTCTATTTAGGGATCTCGGATCCTTTATACTGGTGATAGTTTCTCTTTCTTTAAAAAGAAGGACAAAGCAGAGAAAATTTCCTTTTTCTGTCATAGTTACAGTGTTTGTACTGTGTTTGGCTAGTTCACTGAATAATTTACCGGAATGTCTCAGGTTCCTAGGCCTTCAGGCTTTAAAAAGTGCACCAAGTGCAACTTTAAAATGTCTATAACAGATGACCACTCTCTCTGTGTTTATTGTTTGGGTGCAAAACATTTGCAGGAGTCCTGCAGCGTGTGTCACGCTTTTTCCTCGAGGGTCCTCCAAGAGAGGAAAAATAAGCTTATATTAAAAGGCCTTATAAAACCCTCCTTTGAAGAAGCTTTAGCATCCTCTCCTTCTCCTGCTAAAAAGAAAAGGGCGTCGGCTCCGACCAGTCCGTCGGATCCGACCGCCAAAAGACATAGGCAGGCTTCTCCTTCGGCTCCAAGGACTTTGGAGCCGAGGGCGGAACGGTCTGCCTCGATGCCACCAGTCTCGACTCCTCTGGCTTCGGAGCCGATGGCTGGGGCATCGAGAGGCGGGTCACCTTGGTCGGCTCCACTGGTCTCGGACCCGATGAATGTTGTCCGCTCAGACACTTCCTCCTCGGCGCCTAAGTCCTCCTCGGCACCGATGGAAGCTAGTTTGGGTATTCCTTCGGCACAGATAGTCATCGAGTCGCCTTGGAGCCGGTCCCCTAGCCCCTTGGGGCCATTGGAGAGGCCATCTCGAACCCGTTCAGTATCCTCTAGGTCATCGAGGATGTCAGATTCGGACATAGACAGGGTGCTCCAAAGACTGTTCCAGTCCCCAGTCTTTCAAAAATTTGTTTCGACTCCGACCCAGTTGGCTTCGGAGCCGACAGCCCATGCCCATGTCATTGCCATTCCTCCTCCGACCGCCGCTCCGCCGGAGCAGGTGCTGTTGGAGCCGGTGGAGGTCTTAGGGTCGGCTCCGACCCTTACTCCAACCCCGGCCTTCGGGTCCGAGTTTGGCACACGGACTTCTTCGGCTGGACCCGGGGGTGACGTTTCGGGACCTATGTTGTCGGTTCCGAGCCTCCCTCTCGGTGCTTCGGCTGCGGGACTTCCGTCTGCTATCATGGCTCCGGGGACCGGACACTCCCAGGATTCTGGGGGTCCGGCTTTCAGAGCTATGAGGAGTGCCTTAGCCAAGTCTTCTTTGGCCATCTCTCCAGCTTTACCGGCACCTTCCCTGGGCGTGGAGACTGGGTCTTTGGCAGTTCCCCTGTCCTTAGGCAGCGGAGCCCCGGGGCCTGAGGTTACCCCCTCTGGGGGTTCCCCTCCTCCTGAGGGTTCTTCGGAGTTGTCTTCAGAGGAGCCCCCAAGGAAGAGATTGTGCAAGAGGAAGCACGTGGACTCCCCCGAGTCTCTTACATCGGACACTGATCTTGATGATGCGGAGGGGTCCCCAAAGTCGTCCTCGGATGATGTCTCATTTGCAGACATTTTAGAGATCCTCAAACAACGAGGCGGCTGGATGTCCAAACCCCCCTCTGCTGATGAGTCAGTGCTTCTCAAGGCCTTTGGGGCTCAGCCCTCCGCCTCCTGGGTGTCTCCGCCCTTCGACGAGCTCCTGGATTTGGTTTGTCGGAGGGCGTGGGAACATCCAGATACCGTGGAACCAGTGCCTTCTCGTCCTAACAAATTTTTGTCTGCCCCACCCCAGAAGGAGTTCCTGACTAAAGGCGTGGCTGTAGATGCCATGGTGGTGGCATCTGCTACACAACAGGACGTGGCAGAGGCTTCAATGTCCGTCCATCCTCCTAATAAGGAGTCTAGGAGCATGGACCGCACGGAAGCGCACCCTGACTTCAGCGGCCTTTACTTTAAGGTCCCTGAATTATTTGGCACATTTTACCAGGCTACAGAGGGATCTGGTCAAGGAGCTGTCAGATTCCCTCTCGGGTAACCTACCTGAGCAGCTAGCCCAGTCGGTTAGCTCTCAGTTGGCTATCCTTACTTCAATTTCTAACTCGTCCATGAGGCTCATTTCATATGCGGCGGAAGGGGCGGGTAGAGCGGCAGGCACAGGCGTGGCTCACGGAGACAAGCCTGGCTCCGTTGTGTCATTTTATGGAGGCCTTCAAGTCTTCCTTCGCCGACGCTCCCTTTGATGGGTCCTCTTTGTTTGGACCTAAGGTTAAAGACACTCTTACCCGCTGTGAGCAAGAGGGAAAAACTTTATCTGCCGTAGGTGCACGTTATTCCACTCCATTTCGGCCTTATCCCAAGGCTAAAGGAGGAGGGAAGATGTGGTTCCGTAAATCACGTAAGTTTTTTCCTCAACAGCAGGAAGATTCCCCTTTCAGAGGCAGAGGACGGGGAAATTTTTCTGGGAGACGCCGTCCCAGAGGCGGCAGAGGGCCCCGCAATTCTGGAGACCGCGAGTCCTTTCGTGGCTCTTCAGCCTCCCACACTTCATGGGGATTGCCCGGCTGTGCTGCTCCGGAGCCAGTCGGGTGCCGTTTTGCCAAGCACCTAAAAGCCTGGGAGTCTATCACTCAGGACAGATGGGAGCTTCGGATTATTGCCGGAGGTTACACCATTCCCTTCACACACTCACCCCACCGTCCAAAAATCCCGGACCCACCACCCAGTCAAAGGGAAATTGCAGCCGCAGAAGCGTTAAAGCTGCTAGAAAAGGAGTCATCCAACCGGTCCCCACAGACCAGATCGGATCCGGAAATTACTCAAGGTTCTTTTTAGTGCCAAAAAAGACAGGGGACCTGAGACCAATATTAGATCTCAGCAGACTAAACCAATCCGTCACGAAATCCAAATTCGAATGGTCACGTTACAATCCATTCTCCCATTGTTGGAGAAGGATGTTTGGATGTGCTCCATAGATCTCAAGGACGCCTATTATCACATACCGATACATCGGGCGCCAGGAAGTATCTGCGCTTCAGCCTGGGAGACAGTCATTTCCAATTTTGTGCACTGCCCTTTGGTCTCACCACAGCCCCCAGGGTGTTCACCAAGTGTTTGGCAGTAGTGACTGCTCACCTGAGGAGTCTTGGATTCCAAGTGTTTCCCTATCTGGACGACTGGCTCCTGACTGCCACCACCAGGCATCTACTAATCGACAACCTCAAAGCCACCTTTTCCCTGGGTGCTACCCTGGGAATTACATTCAATTGGTCAAAGTCTGTCTTGCAGCCCTCTCAGCGCATAAGGTTCATAGGAACAGAGATAGACTCAAAATTGATGCGCGTCTTTCTTCCTACCGAAAGGATTCTAACTTTACAAGGTCAAGTTCAAGCCCTGCTTTCAAGATCCAAAGCCCCAGCCAGGATGGTCCTGCAACTTTTAGGTTCAATGTCTGCCACAGTTCTCCTAGTTCCTCTGGCAAGATTGCACATGAGAATTCTTCAGTGGCTATTATCGACTCAATGGTCCTTTCAGAATCTTCCCCTCAATCACCCCATTATGATTACAGAAACGTGCAAACGGGACCTCCGCTGGTGGCTTCACCCGTCCAATCTGAATCAGGGAAGACCTTTTGTTATCCCCCCTCCGGTGGCCACCCTGACGACGGATGCCTCCCAGACAGGGTGGGGGGGGCATTGTCTAGGCAGGTTAGTTCAGGGTTCCTGGCTTCCAGACGAAACCTTTCTCCACATCAATGTGTTGGAGATGAGGGCTGTACTTCTGTCCCTACAGGCTCTCCACAAGTTTCTCCCTCAGGGCATTATCGCTATCCACACAGACAACATGTCGGTGGTCTGGTATCTAAACAAACAAGGAGGGACCAGATCTTACCCCTTTGCAGAGAGGCCATGAGGGTGTGGGAATGGGCTGTAGCTACCAACCGCTTCTTGGTAGCGACCCACATTCCAGGGAAATCCAATATATTGGCAGACAGATTAAGCAGGACAATTCTCTCTCCTCACGAGTGGTCCCTGAACGAAACAGTAGCAGCTCAGGTTTTCAGAAGATGGGGACGCCGTGCTGCGACCTGTTTGCAACACCACAAAACACAAAGTGCAAAAGGTTCTTCTCCTTGACTCCACATCAGGGGGAGGCAGCTATGGATGCTCTAGCACAACCTTGGCCAACAGGGCTACTTTATGCTTTTCCTCTGGTTCCACTTCTTCCCAAAGTCATTCAGAAAGCTTCTCAATTGGGGTCCACAATGATACTAATTGCTCCGTACTGGCCTCGTCAGGTATGGTTCCCCTACCTGAAGAAACATGCGGTGGACGATCCTTGGTTTTTGGATCTAACCCCGGATCTGCTAATTCATCAGTCGGGACGACAACACCAGTCCCTTCAAGACGTTGAAGTTGACAGCTTGGCTCCTCCACTTCCGACTTTAGTCAGAAATCACACCTTAGACCCGGAAGTTATTCACATTTTATCTTCGGCCCACAAACCCACCACTAAGAAATTGTACCTCAGTAAGTGGAAGAGGTTTGCTATCTGGGCTCAACTCAGGGCTTAGACCCTATCACTGCCCCGATTCCAGAGGTTTTGAAATTTTTAACATCCTTGTTTAATCAAGGATCTTCAGTCTCTACTATTAAAGTCCAACTTGCAGCTATCTCTAAATTTCACGAATTCATGGATCCACCGTTGATGAGCAGCAGATTATGCAAAACTTTCATTAAAGGTGCAGGGCTGTTAAGACCCCCAGTTTTTCATCCTGCCTCCGTGGGATCTTGATTTGGTGCTTCGTGCCTTAACATCTTCCCCTTCGAACTGGCTGCTACATGTGAGTTAAAATATCTGTCTTGGAAAACTGCCTTCTTAGTTGCAATTACCTCTGCAAGAAGGGTTTCAGAGCTTCAAGCCCTATCTATCAAACCACCGCACTTGATTTTTCACAAGGATAGAGTATCACTTAGGCCTAACCCATCTTTTGTCCCAAAGGTTTGTTCTAATCTCTGTCTCCAACAATCTCTAGAGCTACCAGTTTTCTTTCCAAAATTCTCCAACGAAGCAGAGTACACTCTCCATAAATTGGATGTTCACAGGCAATTGCGCTTCTATCTAGACAGGACTCAGCAAATTCGTAAATCAGACCAGTTGTTTGTGTCCTTTTCAGACAATAAATTGGGTAAAACCATCACAAAAGCTACTATCTCCAAATGGATTAGAGATTGTATAACTCAGGCTTATTCCTCTTCAAATAAGCAACTTACAACATCTATCAAAGCTCACTCTACCAGAGCTATGGCTACTCCTATCGCCTTTCATTCCAAGCTCGCTATTTCTGAGATTTGTGCTGGCTACTTGGTCCAACCCGCACACTTTCATTTCCCACTATAAATTGGATGTGGCATCTAAAGGGCGAGCATCATTTGGTTCCACGGTACTCAGGAGTGTTTTCCAGTGAGCCACCCAGGATTCAGGTGCTAGGGACGCTGTCCCATCAGTCAGAATGTAGGTGAGATAGGATCACATAACATCTTTTAGTTATGTACTCACCATAACTTCAGATGTTTGGGATCCATCTCGCCTACATTCCTAATACCCACCCTCCTTCCCCCGGCCTTGGAGATCAGAAGAGATTGAACAGTTTTGAGTTCTACTGTTTTATCTTGTTTCATCTGATGATGTTATATAAGCAGTGCGTGCATGTGTGCATGTATGCGGACAAACTAGATCTGGGGGACTGGTAGTGGTGCATCCTGGGATATAGTAAGCTCAGCCAATAAGAGACTTCGCTCTTTGGCATAAGCGTGCCGAGTCGGAGCCGAGGGATCGGCTCCGAACCCATCAGTCAGAATGTAGGCGAGATGGATCCCAAACATCTGAAGTTATGGTGAGTACATAACTAAAAGTTTACCATGATGCAAGTAGCAGAAACGAATGCAGTGGCTTATCCACTTAGAAAAAGTCTGCTTTGATATAGCCTTCCCCTCTGATCCTGAAGCAAATGCCACCAGTAGTTGCTCAGACTTTCTTAGAGATTTGGTTCTGTTTAAGTAGAATCTTAGTTGTCTGTGTACGTCCAATGAATGCAGAATCCGCTCCCCCATGTTCTGCAGATTTGGGTAAAGTGTTGGCAGGTGAATAGTTTGGTTAAGAGCCACACTGGATACCACCCTTAGGCATAAAGGAAGGATTGGTCCTGAGGGACACCCTGTCTGGGTAAAATGTAATAAAAGGCTCCACAGCCATGAGAGTCTGTAGTTCTGAAACACTTCTTGCGGAAGTGATTGCCAAAAGGAAAGCTGTTTTCCAAGATAAAAACTTTATATCCACAGTAGCTGCTGGTTCAAAAGGAGGCAGGATGAGTTTTTCCAGCACAAAATTGAGGCCCCATGCAGGAGTTGGTGATCTTCTGGGAGGCCTTAAATGTTTGGCCCCTCTAAGATGCTGTTTTAGAAGAGGATGAGAAAAGATGGGAGGCTTCATGTTGTAATGAGCCGAGATGGCAGAGGCATGGATTTTTATTGAAGAAAAAGATAGGTCCTTGGTCAAGCATCTCAGTCAAGTACTGTAAAATCTGAGGGATATTTGGTTTTGCTGTGTCTGTTCCTTGTGCTTGGTTCCAAGCACAGAATCTCTTCCATTTATCAGCATAAGATTTTCTAGTACTAAGCCTTCTGGCTTCCAAAATGACATCCATCACCGATTTACTGAGAGGTGTTGTTTGAATAATTACATGATCAGCCATGCTGCAAGGTTCAGAGTTTGGAAGACAGTGTGCAGAATTTGATTGTTCTGCCGAGACAGTAGATGAGGTATTTGAGGCAAGTACCAAAGGAGGGAGTTGAGACATATTCCTTAGAATTGGGTACCAGTGCTGGGGAGGCCAGTCCAGAGCAATTAGGATCATTTTTGTTTTTTCCTGTCTGACCTTTAATAAGACCTTGGAGAGAAGAGGCAGAGGGGGAAAAGCGTAGATTGACAGGGCATCCACTTTCCATGCTTGTCTGTGATAAGTCCTTGTGCAGAATTTGTCCGATTGATAAATTTGGGGAGAGGCAAATAGATCTATGTCTGGGCTCCCCCATTTCTGTGTTACCATGCTGAAGACTTGTGGATCCAGTTTCCACTCGTGCAGGTCCATAAGATTTCTGCTTAGGTCGTCTGCAGAGTATTCCGTTTTCCTGGCAGGAATTGAGCTTGAAGATGTACTTGGTAAGTCAAGGCTGTGTTCCACAATGCCATGGCAAGTCTGTAAAGGGGGTAGGAATGCGTACCCCCCTGCTTGTTTATGTACCACATGACTGTGGTGTTGTCCGTCTTTATCAGCAGTTGTCCTGGATGAAGTAAGTCCTTGAAGGCTGTCAGGGCATTCTGAACAGCTAGCATCTCTTTCTGGTTGATATGCAGATGCATTTGTTTTGGGCTCCATATGCCCTGAATGTATCTCCCCGCCAGGTGGGCCACCAAGCGTAGTCTGATGCTTCTGTAGTTAGGGTTTGGGTGGCAGGGGGGTACAGTGAATGACAGTCCCTTGTTTTGGTGACATGTCTCTGCCCACCAAAGAAACTCCTGTTGTAGGCAGGGAATGAGAGAAATCATTGTTTCCAGACTGTGACAATGCTGACTCCATAAACTTTTTAGGTACCATTGAAGTTTCCTCATATGCAGTCTTGCATATGGAATTAGTAGAATGCAGGATGCCATGAACCCCAAAGCCTGCAGAGTTTGTCTTGAAGATAACTGGGTTTTTGTTGCCATCTGTTTGAAGTATACAGTCAGTTGCCTTTGTTTGTCTGGTGTAAGGTAAGCCATCTGGGCAGTTGTATTCAAGCTTGCACCCAGGAATGTAATTGTTTGAGAGGGTACCAGTTGTGATTTCTTTTCGTTTACTGTGTACCCTAGGCATATTAGAAGCCTTTTTACAAACACCAGATGTAGAAGAAGAATGTCCTTGTTCTTTGCTTGAATGAGACAGTCGTCCAAGTAAGGATAAATTTGTATGCTTCTTTGTCTGCAAAATGCAATTACTGGTGCCAGGCACTTTGTAAAGACCCTGGGAGCAGTAGATAAGCCAAAGGGCAGTGCAGAGAATTGGTAATGCATAAAACCTACCTTGAAGCGGAGGTATCTTCTGCATGATTCCCTTATTGGGATATGCAGATATGCCTCTTAAGTCTAGAGTCACTAACCAAGCGTTCCTGCCCAGCATAAGCAGTAGCTGTTGTAGTCAGCATTTTGAATTTTGGAATGTCCAGGAACGTGTTCAAAATCGATAAGTCCAGTACTGGATGCCAGGCATGGTCTTTTCTGGGTACCAGGAACAGCCTTGAATAAAAATCTTGTCCTTTTTCCTGTTCTGGCACTGGTTGAATAACCCCCATATCCATGAGGGACGTAACTTGTTTCTGAGCCTCTGCCCATTGATTTTGTGGCAGATCTGGCCAACCATTTGGAATTGGCAAAGTATGGAAATGAAATCTGTACCCCTGGGATACTATGTTTAATACCCACTTGTCCTGGGTAATTAATTGCCAATTTTGAGCATGAAGTGCTAATTCCCCCCCCCCCAATGGGGCTGCCAAAAGATAAGTGCTTGGTGATCGTACAGGGAAGTCTTTGAGACTGCTTACTGTAGAGTTGTGCTTTGTTTCCTCCAGATTTGGAGGTGGAGGGACCCCATTGCTTTGACCTGTAAGAACCCTGTTATTGGTATCTAGAGCCTTTTGAGTGCCTGGATTTGCCTTGAGAGGCTCTGTTGGACACAGGAAATAACCAATTTTTAGTAGGTCAGTGCCTACTGAATTTGGGTGGCTGCACTTGTAAGAAATCTTTTACAGTTTGCATAGATTTAGCTTTGTCATCCATTTTCTTTAAAACCTCTTCTGCCTTATTACCAAACAGAGTACCATGCTGTAAAGGGGCATCCAACAATTTAGCTTTAACATGATCAGGGAGATTTTGCTCCTTGAGCCAGGCATGCCTTCTAATCACAGATCCAGTAACTGCGGCCCTGCAAGAGGCCTCCAAGGAATCAAAACCACATTGCAAAGTATGCTTTCCAACCTGTTCTGCTGCATGCAATAATTCCTGTAATTCTTTATTTTCCACGCAATCAGAAATCAACATTTTCTGTTTCAATAAGCCCATAACATTCTGTTGATATTTAAGCATATGAAACTGGCAGTTTAAGGCCCTAATTGTCAAGGTTGCAGACGTATAAACCTTCTTTACCCATCTATCCAGCGCCCTGGAATCTCTATCAGAGGGGGTAGGATTTTTGGCTGTAGAGGCCTTTACACCTTTGGGACCCTGTGAGATAGTTTCAGGATCAGCAGCAGGATTTTTGAATAGCAATTTGTGGGAGTCAGGAACCCTGTAATATCTGCCTGGCTTACTAAGAGCCAGAGGTAGGGAATCAGGAGCCATGCTGGATTCCGAAAACACATCATCAACAATGTCTAATACAGGAGGTATGGCCAAAGGCCTATGCTGAGGAAGGAGGAGGAAATCCCTAAACCTCTTTTTTGATTCAGAGAAATTCTGACTCTCCCAATGAAAATGTTCCCTTAAAGTATGCAAGGTTTCTCCAAATGAGTAATCCTCAGGAAGAGATGCAGATGGAATGGATTCTTCTGCATCCGAATCCTTACAGGGTGGTATAGAAAATTCCTGATCAGAAGAGGATCAGAAGAAATGGAAACCTGACCTGAAGATTCATAATCAGTGTCTTGCCTAGGCCTCTTAGCAGGGGGGAGGGGGGTTGGGAACCCCTGATCAAGGTAATTAAGTCCTCAGCCATTTTGATCATCTGTTTTTTAGGCATAGGGGCCTGAACATGTGGCTCATGCGTTGTTTTTTAGACTTAGAAGATGGTTTTGATCTTGTTTTTGAAGCTGGCGTCGGTTTGATATAAAAATGCTGAGGCCTGAAAACACCCTCAGAAGCCGGTGCCTGGTCAGCGGCTCCAGACCCATCCAAGGGAGAGACATCTATGGATTCAATACTCTGAGAATCTCGTGGCATACCGGACTCCGCACAGGTCTCGGTAGAGGCCTGCGACTCAAAACTAGCAGGTATCAGGGGCTGCGAAAGCGCCTCACTGAGTACCGGTGACTTGCTTAGGAGAAGCTTTGTCATCGGTTTTGGACCTTGACGGTCTGTCTGGCTTTTTCTTTGCGTTTTTTGTGAACTCCGGTAGTCGGATTGCTAACCGACGACATTTCAGGGTAATTAAATCCGGATCCAAAATATTTTGAAGCAAAAATATACAGACGCTTAATAGTGCATTGGTTAAATCTAGCACAAAACTGACAGCAAGGCACATTATGATCTGGGCTAGGCAAGGAATACAGTACAAATGAAAATCCTTATGAGGTATTTGCTTCCCACAAGTAATGCAATTATTAACTTTTACTGACATCGGTAAGGAGCAAGAAAAAGTTTCTACAACAGGGTACTTAGCTTTAGTTGAAGACTTTGGTTCTGAAACTTGAATGCGAAAATTTCAGGAGTTGGCCGACCGGCACTTGCGAACTGCTTCTGCTTCGGGCACCGTGCGGCAAGAAAGACTGAATAAAATGGCGTTGGCTGCATGTTTTATACCCCTGACGACCTGACGTCATGGAAGAGAAGACAGCAACCGACGCAGGACCCAAGACTTTGTTATTCAGGCCAACTGAGGGCAACCTGGCAGCAGATTACCCAAATGTAACGACTGCAACAGTGAAACACGAAGAACATCTCATTATGCATTATATTACGGGATGGGAGTAAAATGGTAAACAAGATGAATAAGTGGTGGAAATGCTTGCAAGAACAGTCTCTTTGTAGTAAGTCCATTCTAAAAAAAAAACAAAACAGCTACTGGAAATTACTGTCTGCAAAATAATAAAAATGGGTTACGGATGCCCTAAGAAATTTGCATAAAAATACTCCTCTGGGGCCAGATAATTTGGCTCAGAAAATAACCATATATACTATAAACATTTTGTACTCTCCTTTGCTATACTTGCTTCAGTAGTCATTAGAAAGTGGTTATATCCCTGACATGTGGAAACGGGCTCATATTTTACCAAGTCATAAAGGAGAATAAACTAATATCTCTAAAAATTATATCCCAATCAGCCTCACAAGTACTACTGGTGAATGCTTTGAATGTATGCTGATAAAATATGCGCAGAATGCAGGCATTACACAGCACTGTGACATATTTCAGCATGTATTTACCCAAGGTAGATTATTTAACATATTAAATACAATTTTACATGGACATGATTCTAGCAAATAATGCAGATATTCCTGTTAATATATATATATATATATATATATATATATATTTAGATTTAGATTTGGCCAAAATTTGTTGACTTGGTTTCTCATAAGTAAACCAAAAATACCTGCACAACGACGAACAGGCTCCCCCGAAATAAGCCACAAGGAATCAGTAACAAATGCAGGGAATCAAACCTTTAATGAAGGTACAGCAAAGTCCAATAAGAAAGTTGAGCACAATATACACTTTCATCCCTTAAATACTATGGGACTTCTACAGAACCAATTACAATACTAAGGTCTAACATTTAAAAGCAACAAAACTGTGATCATGTAACATCAACACACTAATGAGAATTCTTAAAATCTTAAGGAGGTCATGTGCCTACTGATAAACAATACAGAATTACAATTACATTGAAAAACACCTTATTAAATATTTAAGATTCTAGTAATTGCAAAACCCCATAAAATACGACAGAAAAAATGTACATATTGCACTTGACTCTAGTGAAAATAAAAAGAAATAAAACACGGTAAAAGAAATAAGAAATAAAACACAGTAAATAAGTATAACATTAAAATGCAAGATGAAATAAATTTAAAAAACACAAAAAGGAGAGTGAAGCCACTGAATCCAGTTCTCCAGAAACAACTTTAATACCACTGGTTAAGCGCTTTCGGACAGAACATCGGCCTTCATCAGAACAAACTAACTACACACCACCATTATATATGGTTCTTTGAAAACATCACAACAAATCAACTGCTGACTTCAATTAACACTTCTAAAACTTAAAAACATTCCATCATAAAAAAACTTTCTTTCTTTTGAAAGGACTTATGTTAAAAATGCATGACTTAAAACATAAAACCTTTTACAAAAAACAAACAAATCATTTACATTTGTTGTAATAAGCTTTTCTTCTTAAAACAGCTTTATAATTCACTCCATTGTTTAAACGTTGTGCCTTACAAGCATCCAGAAAAATTTGCCATTTCAACTCCCTTTAATCAAGTTCCCCATCTCTGTCTCCATTAAAATCACTGGGAACATGGTCAATAACTATAAAATAACATTTAATATTGTTTTTTCCTACACGTTAGAGTATGTTTAAAAAGTGCATTGTCTGAATTCCTCCTTTTTATAGCATAATAATGCTCATAAATCCTATTTTTTTTTTAACTGTCTGTTGGTTTTTCCAACGTACACAGCTTCAATGGGACGGGACGGTGTCCCAGGCTGTGTCTTACAAGAACTCCAAAATGAACTAACCCCTCACCTAAACACACTGTTCAAACTCAGCCTCTCTACAGGCTACGTACCCACAGAGTGGCACACAGCAACAGTTATCCCGCTCCACAAAGGTGGAGCCACAACGGACCCCGGGAACTATCGCCCTACAAGCCTGACTAGCCTGGTCTGCAAGGCTATGGAACGCATCATCATGGAACTCATTAACAGAGACATTGGGAACCTCCAAACCTTGGACCCTACCCAGTTTGGCTTTGTTAAGGGCAGATCATGCCTCCTAAACCTGGTGGACTTCTTTGAGATGGTTACCAAGGCATTAGATGAGGGAAAGGAGGTCCACACAGCCTACCTAGACCTCGCAAAGGCTTTCAACACCATTCCCCATTCTAGTATTATAGACAAGCTCACCAGCTTGAACATAAACCCTAAGTCACGCGATGGGTTGCCAACTGGCTCATGGATAGAACTCACATGGTGAGAGTTGCAGGCTCTACGTCCGACTCTAAACCGGTTACAAGTGGCGTCCCCCAGGGCTCAGTCCTAAGACCCCTCCCGTTCGGTATATACTTCTCAGAGGTACAGGCAAGCATAGGAGGACTATGGTTGACCAAGTTCGCAGACGACTGCAAACTAGTGGCCATAATTGATTCTCCGGCTGATACAGACACCCTCCAGATGGGTCTCACCGAGACGGATACCTGGTGTCAAAATCATGGCCTCAAGCTAAATGCCAAAAAGTGCACAGTCATCCCCTTTGGAAAAAACAAAGTACCCACGAACTACCACATAGGTGGCAGTCCCCTAAATACAGAAAATGTAATAAGGGATCTGGGGACCCAAGTAGATAGTAATCTCTCCTTTGATAATCATATTGCCAAGGTGGTGAGAAAATCCTTCTATGTGGCCCACCTAATCACAAAAGGGTTTGCATCTAGAACAAAAGAGGTTATTGTGCCTCTCTACTCATCACTCATTAAACTCATCATAGAATCACTCATTAAACCCATCATAGAATACAATGCCCCATTTGGGATGTACCTTACAAGACACCTGCAACAGCTGGAAAGACCACAAAAGTACCTCACCAAGAGGATTACTGGTCTCAAACAGATGCCCTATGCAGCCCGATTCAAGAAACTCCAGCTGTACTCGGTTGCATACCGCTTACTCAGAGGTGATCTCTGCCTGACATACAAGGCCATGTCCAACCCAGAATTGATGGACATGCACCACCTAAAAAAAAAACAAATCCTGGAGAGCCACACGCTCTAGAGATATAAACCTCACCACAACAATAAAAAGGACATGTTGGAGGGATAGATTCCTATCCCAGAGACTCCCCATTATTTGGAACAGGATTCCAATATACATCAGGCAGAGCCCCTCCCTAACACTCTTCAAGAGAAACCTTGACGGGTGGATGGGAAACAGAAAATTTACCCCGGGGATCACTGCAGTGGCTCTGCTGGACAGTGGCACAGGGAACTAATGGCTCTGCTGGACAGACACAGGGAACTAATCTAAGGGGGTGGCAAAAGCCAACACATTCTGGCTAGGCTTATAAATGCCCTTGGGCAGATAGCCTACTACTTACCTATGAACCTAAAAGGAGGAACAGACTGAACATTTTGCCATGTATACCACAAAGGTGGAATTACAAGTAAAAAACCCAGGGACCTGCTAAATCTTCTCATGGGTGCAAACCTCAAAAAATGGCCCCTCTGAAATATACTTACAATAATTACAACTCTTGCACTTGTAAGTACCTCTCCCTACTATTACATTTTTGTGCTGTCCACCTTCTAACAAATCTAACATTTTTGCCCTTTTATTGACAAAGGCGGGTGCATCCCCTAACACTGACTTAAGCTCATTGTTGGATTCTAAAATCCTCCAATTGACAGTCACTATATTTTTTATCTCTTTACTGTCTATAGTAAAAGTTAAGGACATGGATGTAACCCAATCTCTATTCTCTTGAATATTGCCCCTTTTATCCTCCGTGTTGTCATCTGTGGCAAGAATACTATTGACAATTTTAAGTGGGTATCCCTATTTTTAAACCTATGGTGTAATTCAGTTACAAGACTATCTAACGTTGTCACATCACTTGTAAGCCTAGTTAATCTAACCAAATGACCTTTTATAATGTTGTGCTTAACATAAGTGGAGTGCATACCAGAGTAATGTAACAGACTATTACTTGCTACATTTTTATAACTAATAGCCAAACCTAATCTGTTTCCTTTTCTATGGAAACCTCCAAGTCCAAAAAACAAACTTGAGAGGATCCAAATTACCAGTAAAAGTCAAAAAAGAAGTACTTTGTTCATGTCCTCTAGGAATTTGGAAAGCTCCAACTCCGTCCCTCTCCACATAAACAAAAGGTCATCAATAAAGCAATAATAAGGTGCAATTTTGCTTCCACCTACAAGTTTGGACAAAATGTTGGTCTCCCAGTAAGCCATAACCAAATTAGCATAATTGGGAGCCACTCTTGCACCCATGGCCACACCCTTTATCTGCAAAAAAGATTCATTTTCAAACACAAAAAAATTATATGAAAGAATATTATCTATGCATTCCAGCATAAACATACATTTATCTACCTCAAACTTACCACTATTTATTCATGGGGAATACATGTATATAAAGATGTTACGTCAACAGTCACTAAAACATCCTCAATTTCCACTCTCAGATTCTTGACATTCTGTACAGTTTTTTGGATAGCAAGATAAAATACTAAAACTCTAAACACTGAAAAGACATGAAAAGTAATAATACATAATAATAAAACATACTGAGGCCAGGTGCTAAAACATCTAACAAAGAGATATAACTTTGCTGCCTTCTATTTAAGTACTGGTAAGACAGAAATAGAATCATTAATACCAGGGAGCCACCCCCCCCCCCCATGATAGCAGACATCCTTTTCATGCAGGTGCATATCCTTGCTGCTTTTAAAATTTCTGGACCAAATTGTCAACACACATTTGTATATTTATGGTTTTCAAACTATGTTTAAAGCCCCAAAAGAAAAAAAATGAACCAATGGATTATCTTTCTGACTCTGATTATGTCACTTTTTATGAGGTAAGGGGGTGTCACCGAAGACGCACCGACTGTGGAGCTAAAATACTCACAAATATTGATATAATGAAATGTTCAGTTAAAAACAATAAGCCAGGATACCATGTGCTTATTATCAGTTTGCAGTTTTTTTTTTTTTAAAAAGCAAATCTGCATTTTTGGTTTACGAAAAGAGATGGTTACAGAAAGTGCAGTTATGTAAGAAAGTACCATAAAAGTAGGTGTCCAAATGATCGCTGTTGCAGTATTTCTGACTATTGGGATATCTTGCCAGGTGTATACAGCTGCATGCCAGCCAGCATTCCAAAGTCTGGGAGCCATCCTCTTGTAATGCACATCTGATGTATGACCCAAGCACAGAAGAGCTAAGAGGTACAGAAGGGATGTACAGACTCAAATTACTTCAGGACTTTCTTGAAACTGAAGCAGAAGTACAAGCGATTATATGCAAAAATATGTACATGTCAAGAAGAGGAGGGGGAATAGTGAGGCATGTCTACCTTGACCAAGGGGTAAAGGCGAAGAGTAAACAGGGGAATGAGGTTAGGTTGTAATACTACAACAGGAGCAGTCAGACATCTACTGTTGTGGTAAGTTCTTATACAACTGTACTATGTTCTTCCTTGGATCACTGTTACAGTATTTCTGACTGCTGGGAAGACTCACAAAGCTACCAAAGTGGAAATGGAGATAAAACTGAGAGGTTGAGCTGGGGTCTAGTATACCACGAAGAATGGATCTAGCTAAACCAGCCCGAGCCCTGGAAAAAACATCAATCTTACATGTTTAGTTAAAGAGTGTGGACAGAAGTCCAAGTGGCTGCTTCAAAATAGATTCAGAATCCAAACTTAAAGCTCAAAATGAAGCAAAAGCTCTTGTGGAATACATTTTAACATGAAAAGAATAACAAAATGAAATGGAATTGGAAATCCATTTAAATTTGTTTAGAGACTGAAAGTACTTATTTTGTTTCTTGAAAGGAAACGAAACAATGAACAGTTTTTCTGATGTCTATGGTTTTGTTAAGGTAAAATCTGAATTGGCTAAGGATGTCCCAAGATAAAAGCAATCTCTCTCTCTTATCCTGGAGAAATGGGAAATGATAGAAAGGATGAACTGATTAAAGGAGAGCTCACTGACCACCATGGGCATTAAGGGTGGGTTACTCCCAAGGGTTACTCTGTCATTGTGAAAAATGAGAAAGGCTGGAGAGGTCACGAGCACTTGCAACTCTCGCATCCTCTTGACTGAAGTCAGTGTTTCAAGCAAAGCTGTCTTCCAAGTACAGAATTTAACAAGACAACGCAGAAGCAGTTTCTAAAGGAGCATGAGTGAGTTTTTCATAAAACATAGTTCAGGTCCCAAGTAGGAGGAAAACTCTTCCTGGAGGCTTAACAAAGGTAATCTTTCAAAAACTACTTCACCTCAAACTATATAGACCGTGGTGGATCTACAGGCAAACAGAGATGGCTGACAAATGTGTTTTGCTAGAAGAAAATGCCAGACCAGAATTGAGACGCTCACACAAGTAAGACAGAATATCAGGAATACCCCACTGACAAGGGTCATATTTCTTCTTGTGACACCATATAGATTTTTTTTAACCATTTGAAAACGTAAGATTTTTCTTGTTGCAGACTCCCGGTTAATACCTGCAGCATGTCTTCTAATAGAAGACTTAGTGGAATCAAAATCCTATCATCCAAATTGTCTAAAACTTTGGATAAATGAGAGAGACCTCTTGCTGTGTGAGCAGGACCATCCTTTGAGGTAACTTGCAATGATTGCCAATTGCCAGGGGAAAGAGAAGAGGGAAACAGTGCTGCATGGTCAAAAAAGAATCAGAGACAAGATTTTTGCCTTGTTCTTTCTTGATTTGAGAATTAGATGGAGGGGAGGAAAGGCATAAGCAATTTCAACTTCCATAAGAAAGACATGGCATCTAATTTCCATGCTTAAGGACAAGTTACTCTGGAAGAGAAGAATCTAAATGGATTTTTATGATTCCACTCAGAACAGGGAATCTGCTGAGGACCACACTGATGAACAAGATCCAGGAAAACCTCCCTGTTTAACATTCACTAGTGAGTGTCTGTCCTGATCTCTTCAAGGAGTATGTCACTGTGTTCCTCTCTGATGGGACGTACACTGCTGCAAAGACAGATTGTAATGGAATACAGTGGCCCATCAATCATGGCTAATCTACAAAAGGTGACAGGACTTTGTGCCCTCCTGCCTGTTTATATACTGCATGACCACTAGGTTATCTGAGCAAATTCACAGAGGACCTTGGATCCAAAAATAGTTCAAGGACTGAAGTGTTAAGATAAAGGTCAAGGAAATGAAAACTGCTATGTGGTCCTTGCTATCTAAAACCGACCAAACACCTCAGACCTTTATGTTCTTGGAACATGCTCATCATGCTAGGTCGGACAAATCTGTGTGAAGATCCAGGTAAGGGGAGGGAAACAGAAACGTCACTTCTGGATTGACTAAAATCTGTCTGATCTACCACAGCGTTTCCTTCTTCATGAAGGGCAAATGAAAGAATTGTGAAGCTCTGTGGATAGTAATGATGAATCCAGACTGACTTGTGATATCACTGAATCTTCTTCGTGGTATGTGGCAAAGGGTATCAAAGGAATTTCTGATGCCATGTAACCCAGGGCCCTCAAAATTGCTCTTGCTGAGGTTAGATCCAGTGGTAGAAGGGACTGAAGATATTATGTCAGGAAATGGACATTGTCTGAAAGAAGAAATGTTGTCATTGTCAAAGTATTGAGCGTGCGTACTAGGAAAATCAGGTCCTGGGACGTAGTCAAGAGAGACTTTTTCATAAAGTGAACTCTAGAGGTTGTAAGAGGGTCCACTGCGTAATGCAGATGTTTCAACAGGATCTTCTTTGACAGAGCCAAAATCAAAAGGTCATCCAGAAAATTAAAATTTTGAATACCTTGAAGTCTGCAAAAGGCAATAACAGGAGCCAGGCACTTTGTGAATACCTTTGGGGAAGTGGAAACACCAAAGGGTAAAGCAGAAAAAGGAAAATGAAACAGTAATGAACAAAATCATAAGAACTACCAACCTGCAGTCTGGATGAATAGGTAATATGCACACAGGTGTCACCAGAAAAGCCTGAGGAAGGTTCACGGAAAACAGTGATTGAATGGGCAACATTTTGAAACTTGGAACCTTTAGAAATAAGTTGAGAAAGGACAGATGTAAAGTAGGTCTCCAATTTCTCTCTGTCCTAGGAACCAAAAACCGTCTGGAATAAAACCTTTTCCAGAGTTAGCACCAACTCTACTGCTCCCTGAAAGAACAGCTCATGAAAGACTGGTAGAATTAATGGTATTGGTTTCATGGGATCCAAAGGATTCCCGAACTAAGAGGAAGAATCCAAGACATTCTGTAACCTTTTTGAATGATGGAGAGAACCCATTTGTCTGTCATCGATTCCCATACAGGAAGAGACAAAAATAATTTCCTGAAAAAGAGTACTAGGGGTGTGGCTGAGGTGAGAAATTGGGGGGGGGCAAAGGAGAACAATCATAAGGAAGGCTGGCTTGTCAAGAAGGGGGGGGGGGCATTAGGCCCTTTGAATTTCTGTTGTGGTTTATCCTGGAATTTCTTTTTACAGGACATTTTCCCATTTTGGGTAGGTTTTTGATCTTTTTGAAAAAAGCGTGCAGCCTTTGGAGGGTTGTTTATCTGAAACTTTGGGACAGGACAAAAAGATATGCTTGAAATCCTGCATAATCTTGCCTCTCTCCTGTAAACGTTTGCTCTGTAGCAGCAGGTCCAAAAGGTATGCTATGTTCAGGGGTAATCCAGAAGTTTGGACATCTTCTGGATAAGTTTTGCAGCCTAAGCCAAGAAAATATTTTTAGTACAGAGCCAGTAGCAGCTGTCCTCAAAGATGCTTCAGCTGTATCATAACTGCATTTAGACAGCCTAGCAATTTGAGAGGTAAAATTCAAAAGAGATACGGCAGAAGTCTTATTTTCTGGCTCTGGTAAATCTGACAAAACTTTGCTCAAGTCCCCTAATATATAAAAAAGTTATCCAACCATAAGAGAGTCCAAAATTTTATGGCACAAAAGGCAAGAAATTAGATGTATGCCCCTTGTTGCCACACCTAAACATAATTCTACTATCTTTATCATTGGGCACAGCATGTTCAAGTCTCCTAACACAGACAACAGGTATTGAACCATAAAGAAGACCAGTAGTTTATGGCTTGAAAGGATAAAGTGGCAGATGTATACATATTTTTGCCATACCTATCAATACCTCCACTATCTTTGTCACTGGGCATAGCACTGGAAGAAGGAAGCAGTTTAGCAGGCTTATCAAAGGTCAAATAAATTACAGAAGGGTCAGAAAAAGGGTTTTGGTATAAATACTTAAGAAAGTCTAAAAAGTTACAATATCTTCCAAGTTTCTTATGGGCAGAAGGCTGGACTTCTTGATTTAGGGAAGCAGTAGTATCTTGTAAAGCCTCCAAAACAGGAGGAATGGCAAAAGAGTTAGAAATTCCCATGCCAAATCTCTTTTGCATGTCTGATAGCCTCTTACCCTCCCAATGAAAATGCTGCATCATATTTAAACCTACATCTCCAAATGGTAGGTATAAAAGGGGATTATGGGACATACAGTCTACCTCTTCAGATTCATAATCTATAGGGGAATTAATCTGTGAGAAATATGTCAAATCTACATCAGGTTCAGAATTCTCATCCTCATAAGACAAACTTCTTTGCCTCTTAAGAGAAGCAGCAGCAAAGGCACTGAATGGGAGGGGGTAAGGGCTTGAGAGACACAATGGCTTTAAGTAGTCCTTGAGAAAGATCATACCTCTCTCCTTCTATGGATCTTCAATAGACTGTTGAGAGGTAGAGGTATGTTCAATTTTCCGATTCTTTTTTATCAGGAATGTCTGCTCACACAAAACACTGTGGCTCCAAGCCCTGATGCATCTCGGAAAGCCAGGTTCGTCTTCTCTAAAAAGAATCTGAGGTCTGCCCTCAGATCCCTTTGAAATAGAACGCTTCAGTTTCCCCTTCCCACCTAATGTGGATTTCTCATCAGTCAGAAAGGATGTGTAACGAAGCTGCACATTTCTGGCCTCCAATGGGGTCATGATAGAGGAAATAGCCAAAGAGCCCAGATAGTCTAAAAGCTCAAGATTCACAGGGGAGGTGTCTGGGTCTGACTGGACAGCCAAAGCCTCAGTTTTGGTTTTCTTGAGCTTCTTTTTCAGCAAAGAAGGGATGTCCATATGAGTAGCCGCAGTAGCCATCTTAGCTTGTGCAAACTCATTAAGCCTTTGATTTTCCAGACATAGTTTTAAGGAAGATAATAACCAGCATATAATAATCTTAGAGACAAAGGCTTGACAGATGGAAAAGTCTTTGTAGTTATGAATAGCACCCAGATAAAATTAACACATATAGAGTGACTGTCCCTGAAAGGAATCCTCCCACAAATCACAGTTTCCCTCTTAAATGACATGAAACAAAATGTTGTGGTCACAAATTAGAAGAAAAAGAAGGGTCTCCAGTGGGGGATATGTATCTGCCCAAACGAAAGGAAAATGACCCTTCACAATGTCATGAAGTCAAGGACTTGATGCTTAAGAAAAGCATACCCATAACACTACATTATTAGTAGAGGGTGCAGAAAAGGAAATGCAACAGGTGATATTAGGATTTTTTTAATCTCCATAAATCTATGGTTGGTCATTATAAGCACATTTGGAATGCATGTAATCACTCACCATAATAGTGGTAATTTTTAAATCTCTGTGGCTGTGATTAGTGAAGTATAACTACGGAAACTAAGTGATGGGTGCAGCACTGACTCCCTGTCCTACATTAGGAGGTGAAGTATTTTATAAAAAACTCTCTCCTCACTCCCCAAGTATACTGCAACAATCCATTTCCTAACTACATAGCATGCTGACAGTGTTAACAGGTCAACTAGAAAAGGCTGTCTGAGACATACCCTTCCCCAGAGAAGTACATGGTCTCCTCCTTTTAGCTCTAGTATATAGTCATCAACCAGCTTCTGTACAGTAGTACAGCATATCCTGCTTGCACCATGGAGACAACATTCTCAGTTCATAAGGTGGCAGTCTGAGGACAGCGAACAGATGTGAATTTAGCTACTCATAAGTGCCTCTTTCAATAACATGTCTCACTTTTTTGATGTCATCATAAAAATTCTTCAAGTCGTTCTGAACTAGTTCAAAAGGACTCTTATGTTTAACCTTACTGCAGCAGCATTTTCTTTGGCTCAAGTGAAACAACTTGATTGGAGTACTGCAACAAAGAGAGAGAGAAGGTGAAAAAGTGTTAGTCTTGTTTAACAAATGTGAGATACAAAATACAAAAGAAATCTGCATGGCTTCAGTATACAAAAATCAAACTCCAAAATAGGACCACTTGTTACACGCACTCAGAAGTCAGACAATTCTCTGAAATAATAACAAACCACGCTTTCAAAAACAAAGGGCAGCTTGCTTTCAAAATCACCCTTTTTGTCCATCCTTATTACTACATCTGGCCCAGGTAGAAACTGACCTTGGATATTAACTAAGTTTGCTTATTAACCAGAGAAATAATTGACTTTCCACACCAAGCTAAGTCAAAAGCATGAATGGATACGAAAACCACACTACATACCAGTCATTCAAAAGATCTTTTCAAAATATTTTTGTCATTTCTTTTTTCATTCTAGATATCAGCCCAAAAAATGATCACTCTGATGTACTCGTCTTTACCACAGCAAAAACTGCATCTCCAATGCGATATGCCTGATAACACTGTGGGAGTTTTACAGGTTTTAAAATCTTGCCCTGGCCTTACTACTGCAGAATTCACCAAAGAAGATCACATGCAGAGAGACACATGTAAGAAGAGTGTAGACAAAGAAACATACTCTCACTCTCTCACTGCTATACATGGCAGATCAGGTCACAGCTAGGTTCCAGTTGGTGGTGTGTCTGTATACATGCAATGCAATCCCCACACCCTGTCTCTAGGTTTTAAGACAGCTGATCCCTGGCTGCTACATCATACATACTCCCAGCTGGCCCTCAGAATCCTAGTGACACTAGCAGAACCTTTGTTAACACCAGCATGGTCAGAAGTAAAATTACTATGCTACAGTCCAGATCTCAAAATTAAAACAGCAACCATCCAAATTTATATGCAGTCTTGTATGCTCAAAATGTCACAGTTTGATAAGCTGGATCATCAATGACAGAACAGTGGGGAGAAGCTTGCAGTAAAGGTTTTTTTATGTTATGGCACTGCTAAAAAGACCACTGCAAACATTTCCTTCTTAACAAATGAGAGAAACAGAGACAGAGAGAGCTGATGAGATTAATTAAAGGTTGTCTCATAGGCCAAATGAGAAGAAAGAATGACCCATAAATATGGGAAAGATGCACACCAGTTAGAAATGTTACGGGTCCACTTCACTGACATAGAAAGGAGCTTTTATGTTATAAAATCAGAATGCCAAGACAGCACTGCTGGCTTCTAAAAATATGGACAGAGGGATTCACAGAAATGGTCTATTGTGAACGTAAGACTAACAATAGATCCTGTTGATATGAGGTTCTATTGTATGTGCAATTCATGAACAGACTTTGCTCATGCCAGCACATAAATTCTTTCCCACTCTGAAATGTACACCATGGTGAGCACTCCGTACACCATTCACTCCCATAGAAGAGCTTAGCACTATAAGATGCAGACCATAAGTCTGAGAAAGGAAGGTCCTATGGCATGGCAGTCTGTGTAGCCTGTAAATGAATGTCAGAGTTGTTTTTGAGGTTAGGAAGTTTTACTGAACAGTCAGCATCTAGTGATGTGTTAACATTTTAGTAAAGGCAGGACAAAATAATTTTGTTGAGAGAGCAGTTAAACAGCAAGACTGGAAAAATCAGATGAAACATCTTTCAAAAGATATATCACTGCAATTTGTGTTTTTTTCTCTGTATGTTTTTACCTTGTTAACATAGTTATTGTATCTAAGCTTCTATACCTGCTGTATGGTAAAGGTGGTGCTACCCGAATCGGAACATTGTAGTTTTCTCTTAGGCAGGGCACAAACGCAGGCTTTATTTTCCTAGTCACCTTCAGTAGTTTGCCTTTTTGTGTAAGTTTTTATGCTAAACTGTATTAGAATTGTGCAGTGGGACTAGTGACCTTGCAGTGTGTCCAATCCCATCTTTAGTTTCATTTTCAATAGTTATATATTTCACATGTATAGCTTTTGACCACCTAAATCGACTTTATTGTAGTTAATTTTACTCAGCACTGTTAATTGCTACTTGCACAACAGAAATAATGACCCTGCAGTGTAGTTGAATTTTTATCATATCATACTTGTGTCCCTTGTTATCGAATATGGGCTCCAGACCTTCTGCATTACATTTTACTACATATAGTTTACCTAACATAGGTGACATTATTCTGAAACTTCACTACCTGGTCAAATTTAACTGTACTATATTACAATGGACTAGAGCGGTTCGGCATTTGTGGCCTCTGGCTTACCCCTGGAATCTGAATGTAAAACTTGCTTACCACTGGAGTGATTTGAATGCAGAAGCTGTTTTACACTGGAATGATTGTCGACTGTTTATACCTCCTAGATACTGCATTTTCATTAGCTACTTAAAAGGTCACTAGATACTGCATGCATTAAGGATTGAAAACATTGCATTTACTATTGTTATAAGTTACACTGTTGATCCTCTGCTTTTCTTCAACTTCTTTATTTCTACCATAACCTTTTTGTAGACTCTAAAGACTCTTCTCTGGTGCTGTGAACCCCCCCCCCCCCCCAAATCGTGTTTCCCAAACTACATATTTCTCCTGCAAGATGGGTGACCTGCAAGCATCTGTAAAACAAGACTAAGCAAGGGAAACTCAAATAATTAATTTACAGCAAATTATAGGTCTCTGCTTGGCTACTCCTAATACTGCATGCTACAAATAAGTCTATAAATCTTAGCAAAGTAGCCACCACCAATTACTACAATAAATCCACTGCCAGGGGCAGCAGCTGCTATCCTTGAAACTGGGTTCAATAGTCCCCCCCCCCCAACTATATTCTTTTTTTTTTTGCATGCAACTGGCTATCCTTCCCATAACATAGCAATCAAAATTTGAAACTACTAGACAAAGTAAATTATTTCCACAGTTGCTGTATTACTTTGTTTCTAGCTCCCTCTGCCAAACCCGGGCCAGCCTGCTCTGTTCCCTCTCTCTTCGCTTGGGCTCACTCCACTATCCAACCCCCATTCCCATCCACCCCCAATCTCCTTAGGATTATACTGTTCCCAACCTAGCATAGACACTCCCACTTCATCCCAGTTCCAAGTCAAACATTTTCGCCACCCATTCTAAAAAATCCCCCTCCAACCAACCACCCCTCCCCATGCTAACAATCACCCACATACAGACCAATTCTCAACATCTAACATCTGTTCTTTTCACGCTCCTTCATACTATTTCTTCCTGCTATTCATCTTCCGGCTTCTTCTCCCTACCTTTAACCTAGGAAACATACACACCCCCCCTCTCTCTTTCACACTTACAGCTACTTTCACCTCTCAACTTTCATCCCAATCAAGTTTCAACTTTACCTCATAAGCTTTCTAATGTTCTATTTATCTTTCCTAACATTCTATCATGTAGAACAGAATTACCTACAACCACACACACACACACACACACACACACACACACACACACACACACACACACACACACACACACACACACACACACACACACACATACCACAAAGACGCTTTTCTACTCTACTTAATCTCTCCTACTCTGTTTAATATCTCCAGTATACAACTCCTTAAACCCAAATTATTCGTACTCACTTCTACCTCACCAAAACTCGAAAACAAATCCCTCGCCTACAACTACCCTTCTAAACCCACCCCAATTACTACTCTTCTTCTTGATGGGGACCATCCACCCCCACACATCCCTCCACCACACCTTCACTCACTAGTCACCAATCTCCCCTCACCCCCCTCTGCTACCAAACACTTCACCATCTACTCAATTAACCTACAAAGTCTACTAAACAAAATTAGAGACCGAAACTCTTAGATAGCTCACTACTCTCCACTTTATCTTTACCCTATCTGAAACTTGGCTAAAACCACACATCTCAAACACTGAAATTTCACCCCCGCCTACATCATCTACCATTTAGATAGGAACACCAAAAAAGGGGGGAGTAGTAGCAAATCTGTACTCTGAGCAGCTCAACTTATCCCCCCTTCCAATAGCTCTCCCAAACCCACCCAGCCGAGCTACTTATTCTGAATTGTCACCTAAACCCACAAAAAAAAAATTGCTATTGCAGCCATCTATATTCTTCCTGGAAATAATATTCCTATCCTAGAACCCATCCTTTCATGGATTTCTCACCACAACCCCTAGGAAACTATTACACTCGGAGATGTCAATATTGATTAGCAAAAAGTATCAACCACCTCTCCAGATCTTAACATTAATCTCCATGACTGTAACCAACTCATTACAATAACCACCAGCTTTAATAAAAACAGCAGCAGCGCCACTGTAGACTGGATTCTTACCTCTGATCCAAACCTATACCAAAACCTCAAGCACACAACCAGACTCCCTGAGTGACCACCTCCCCATCTTTGTACATAGACAATCTCTTCATATACCCAAGGCCCATCTTTACAGAGATTGTCACAACCTTTCCTCCTTCAATGTCCAAAATTTCAGTAACAGGCTCTCTTCTTTAAACTGGTCCAAACTCAAACACCTCCCTCTCAATGATGCAGTTCTAGAATTCAGCCATACTTTCCTGATATCCTAAACACCCTAGCACCACTAAAGAAAGCTATAATAAAAACAGCCCATACCCCTTGGCTCTCTAAGGAAACCTTCACCCTTATGAAAAATTAGGCTAACACCTGGAAACTTTGGTTAAAAACTAAATCCAATGTATTACTCAAAAAATAGAAAGCACTTAGAAATCTCATAAAAAAATATATTAACAAAGACAAGAAAAAAATGTTATTATGAGACCTAATTCACCCGTAACTCTAACCCTAAAAAAGTCTGGTGCACTATAAAGATCCTAAACCCTGGAAGATCTACCACCCCAAACCCTTACCCAAACAATACTCCTTAAGAAACCACCACCCTGCTAAAAGTACAGTTTTGTACCTACCATAAATGTAGATGTTCGAGTGCTAATACAGCTGCAGTCATAACAGATGGGTTATCCTGCCGTCAGGCGGGTCCTCAGTCGGCCGAATTCCAAAGTCTGGGTCCAGCGTCGGTTGTCATCGCTTCTTCCCTGATGTCAGTGCAGCAGGGGTATAAGAGAACCAGCCAACGCCATTTTCTTCAGTTTTTCTTGCCCCAGATGTCAGGTGCCCCAGAAGGAAGGCAAAACATAAACTTATGTAATAATGCAATGCAATATAATCAAAAAACAGTAGTGTGCCAGCAAACACCATAAAAGAATACCCCAATCAGGTTGTATGAGGAGGTGTTTGTCATAAGGCCTGTCCCAAGTGGGGATGGAGGAAGGGAAACCTGGACTGCAGCTGTATTAGCACTCGAACATCTACATTTATAGTAGGTACAAAACTGTACTATGTTCATCGTGCATACAGCTGCAGTCATAACAGATGGGTAGAATCCCAAAGCTAAAAAGGGGTGGCAGGCACTAAGTGAAACTAGGAGGAGCAAGGATGCCCTGCAAGACTGCTGTGGCAAAGCCCGCTCTAGATTTAGAGTATAGTGGAAGGTGATAGTGTTTGGAGAAAGTGTGCACAGAACTCCAAGTAGCTGCTTCCAAAATATCCTTGGTAGGAACCCCCCTGAGGAAAGCTGCAGAGGTAGCTGTGGCCCTTGTGGAGTGAGATCTGATGCTTGTAGGTACAGTTTTTCCATGAAATGAGTAACAAAAGCGTATGCAGTGGGCTATCCATTTTGAGACTGTCTGTTTGGAAATAGCCTTTCCTTGAGCACCTGTAGCATAGGACACAAAGAGTTGCTCTGATTTTCTGAATGGCTTTGTTCTGTCCAAATAATAACAAAGTTGTCTGTGAATGTCCAAGGAATGTAGTAGTCTTTCCCCTTTGTTTTGTGGGTTAGGATAAAAGGTAGGTAAGTGGATAGTCTGATTCAAGGCTACATTGGATACTACCTTTGGCATAAAGGAAGGGTTGGTTCGTAAGGAAACTCTGTCCTGATGGAAAATGATGAAAGGTTGCACAGCCATGAGGGCTTGTAGTTCCGAAACCCTGCGTGCTGAGGTGATAGCCAGAAGGAAGGCTGTTTTCCATGACAAATATTGCAGTTCTGTTGAAGCAGCTGGCTCAAATGGAGGCAGGGTCAGTTTTTCTAAAATGAAGTTGAGGTCCCAAGCAGGTACTGATGGTTTCCTTGGGGGTTTTATATTCTTAGCCCCTCTGAGGAACTGCCTTAAGAGAGGATGAGAGAATAAAGGAAGATCAGTGTTGTATTGTGCAGAAATGGCTGAAGCATGGATCTTGATGGAGGAGAAGGAAAGTCCACTGTTTAACATCTCAGCTAGGTACTGTAATATTTGAGGTAAATTTAGTACCCAAAGATTCTGGCTCTTTTTCCGATTCCAGGCACAAAACCGTTTCCATTTGGCGGAGTAGGCTTTTCTAGTAGAAGGTCTTCTGGCCTCCAAGATGATATCCTGCACCTCCTGGGAGAAGAGAGTCTGTTGGGAAATCAAGGAATCCTCCATGCGGCTAGATTGAGGGTTTTCAGTTGACTGTGAAGAGTTTTGAAACTGTGCTGGGTCAACAGAAGAGGCACTAGAGGCAGGGTCCATGGTGGGGAATGCGTCAGGCTCTTCAGGAGTGGATACCAGTGTTGTCTTGTCCAGTCTGGAGCAATGAGAATCATCTTTGGCCTCTCTGTTCTGGCTTTTAATAGAACTTTGGGCAGCAGAGGAAGAGGTGGAAAGGCATAGACTGTCAATGTTGTCCAATTGAATGAAAGTGCGTCCACTTTCCAGGCCTGTGGATGATAGGTCCTTGAGCAAAATTTTTTCAGTTGGTAATTTTTGTGGGCAGCAAAGAGATCTATGTCTGGCCGTCCCCATGCCTGAATTATCTTTGCGAAAACTTGAGGATGCAACTTCCATTCGTGAGGATCTGTCATATTTCTGCTTAGGTTGTCTGCCAGCGTGTTTTCCTTCCCTGGCAGGAATTGTGCTTGAAGTTGGATTTGCAATTCCAGAGCAGTGTTCCAAAGGGACATGGCTAGTCTGCACAGGGTGTATGAATGAGTTCCTCCCTGTTTGTTTATGTACCACATCACTGTGGTGTTGTCTGTCCTTATCAATAGCTGGCCTGGATGCAGTAGGTCTTTGAAGGCCATAATAGCATTTTGTACTGCTAGCATTTCCTTTTGATTGATGTGTAGGTGCTTTTCCTTTTGGGACCATTTGCCCTGAATGCACTGATCTGACATGTGCGCCCCCCCCCCAGGCGTAGTCCGAGGCTTCTGTTGTGATGATTTGATTTGCTTGAGGCATGCAGAAGGGGAGACCTGTGTTTCTTTGGCATGCTTGAGCCCACCACAGAAATTCCTTTTGAAGACATGGAATGAGTGGTATAATTGTTTCCAAACTGTGGCTGTGTTGAGACCATAAGTTTTTTAGGTACCATTGAAGTTTCCTCATATGCAGCTTTGCACATGGGATCAGCAGGATGCAAGATGCCATGAATCCCAGAGCCTGCAGGATTTTCCTTGCAGTCAGCCTGGTGAAGGTTGCCATTTTTCTGAAGTATTGAGATAGTTGCCCTTGCTTCTCTGGCGGTAGGCCATCTGGGTGTTTGTATTCAAGCTGGCACCCAGGAAAATTATTGTTTGAGAGGGTATTAGTTTTGATTTCTTTTTGTTGACTGTGTATCCCAGAAAGTTCAACAACTTTATTACAAACGCCAGGTGTTTCAGAAGTATGTGCTTGCTGTCCGCTTGGATCAGGCAGTCATCCAGATATGGGTATATTTGTATCCCTTGAAGTCTGCAGAAGGCAATTACTGATGCCAGGCATTTCGTGAACACTCTGGGTGCAGTAGATAAGCCAAAGGGCAATGCAGAGAATTGATAATGGGTTGAATCTGCAAGAAATCTGAGGTATCTTCTGCAATCTTGTCTGATAGGGACATGCAGGTATGCCTCATTGAGGTCCAATGTTATCAGCCAAGACTCCTTGCCCAGCATGGGAAGAAGCTGCTGTAATGTGAGCATCTTGAATTTTGGTACGAGTAAATATGTGTTTAGGATGGATAGGTCCAGAACAGGTCTCCAATCTTTGTCCTTCCTTGGTACCAGGAATAGTCTGGAATAAAAACCTTGACCCTGTTCTTTTGCAGGTACCTCTTGAATAGCTTTCATGTCCATGAGAGCTGAAATTTGTTTTTGTGCCTCTGCCCTTTGATTTTGTGGCAGGTTTGGCATGCCTCTCATTTTTGGAAGGGTGTGAAAGTGGAATCTGTAGCCTCTGTCTATAATGTCCAAAATCCATTTGTCTTTTGTCACAATATGCCAATTTTTTGAAAATAAAGCCAGTTTTCCGCCTAAAGGTGTTGCCATTAAAGCTTTGCTTGGCATGCAGAGGGAAAAGTCATTGTGTCTGCTTTCTGAATGACTGTGATCTATCTTCTCCACCTCTTGGTGTAGGTGCTTGCCATTGTCTGGCTCTAAATGATCCTTGAGATTGCCCTCTACCTCTTTGAGGTCTGTCCGTGGCTGGAAAGGACCAATTTTTTGAAGGCCAGTTTCTGCTGAAACGTGGAGGTTGTACCTGTAGGAAATCTTTCACTGTTTGCATTGATCTTGCCTTTTCCTCCATTTTCTTTAGTACCTCCTCAGCTTTAACACCAAACAATACATCTTTTTGAAGAGGTGCATCTAGTAATTTAGCTTTGACATGATCTGGTAAGGTTAGCTCTTTGAGCCAAGCATGTCTACGTATGACAGAACCTGTAACAGCAGCTCTACATGAGGCCTCTAAAGCATCAAAACCACATTGCAAGGTATGTTTACCCACTTGCTCTGCACTATGCAACAAATCCTGCAACTCCTTTACATCTGGTTGCTCAGGTTGTGTCATTTTGCTTTTCAACTGAGATAACAAAAACTGTTGATACTTTAACATATGGAACTGACAGTTTAATGCCCTCATGGTTAAAGTGGCCGAGGTGTATACCTTTTTCCCCCACCTTTCTAAAGCTCTGGAATCTCTCTCTGAAGGTAATGGGTTTTTGGCAGTAGAGGCCTTAATTCCCTTGGGACTCTGTGAAATAGTTTCTGGGTCAGGAGCATGGCTTTTGTATAGGAATTGGTGTGAATCGGGAACCCGGTAATACCTGTCAGGTTTAACAGGAGCTGGAGGTAAAGAATCTGGGTTGAGGCTGGCTTCTGTATACACATCATCTAATATATCCAAGACAGGAGGGATAGCCAGAGGCCTGTGCTGAGGAAGCAAGAGAAAATCCCTGAGCCTTTTCTTGGAATCTGAGTAATCTTGACCTTCCCAGTGAAAGTGTTCCCTCAAAGTATGTAAGGTTTCCCCAAAAGAATAGTCCTCGGGGGGGGGGGGGGACCAAGGGAATGGACTCCTCAGCATCAGAATCTTCAAAAGGGGAATATGAATATTCCTGTTCCTCAGAATATTCTGAGGTAATAGAGGCTTGGTCTGAGGAAGGGTAGTCTTCCTCCAATCTGGGCCTTTTGTCCGAGGGGGGTTAAGAACCCCTGATAAGAGTAATCAAATCCTCAGCCATTTTGAGCATCTGTTTTTTAGGCATGGGGCCTTGAGAGGGGCTCTGTGGAGCTTGTCTTTTAGTTTTCATGGCTGCTTTAGATTTTGTGAAAGCCTTAATGGAAAAAGAGGAAGGCCTGAAGACACCTTGAGAGGTGGCAGGCCTGTCTAAACTCTGAGTTTCCCCGCCAAGAGTGGCGTCGGTATCTGTAGTCGGAGTGGGGGCCAAGGAGCCTGCGACCTCGGGCACAGAAGACACCTCTAAAGAAGAGTCATCGGTACTCAGGGGCTGTGTAGGCACCTCGCTGAGAACCGGAGCACCTGTAGCCGGCTTTAGCGTGGTGTCAGTAGAAGTCGCGGACCTCGTATGTCAGTCCTTATCTTTGCGTCTGGAGTTGGAGTATCCGACGACATAATGTAATTAAACTTTTTACCAAAATAGTGTTGGGCGAACTCCGCCCGACGCTTAATAGTGCGTTTGTTGAATCTAGCACAAAAACGACAGGCCGAGACGTCGTGGTCTGGGCCTAAGCAAGGAATGCAGAAGGAATGGAAATTTTTATGCGGTATTTGCTTCCCACATGAAATGCAATTATTAACTTTGTCTGACATCGGTCTGAGGCAAGAAAAGTTTCCCCAACAGGGTACTTAGCTTTCAAGAAGACTTCGGCTGAAATATTTTTCGTAAATTTCAGGAGCTGGCCAACCAGCACTTGCGAACTGCTTCTGCTTCGGGCACCGCGCGGCAAGAAAGACTTAAGAAAATGGCGTCGGCTGGTTCTCTTATACCCCTGCCGCACTGACGTCAGGGAAGAAGCGACGACAACAGACGCCGGACCTAGACTTTGGAATTCGGCCGACCGAGGACCTGCCTGATGGCAGGATAACCCATCTGTTATGACTGCAGCTGTATGCACGATGAACATCTGTTATTTCATTGAATCTATTCGCAAACTGACTCAAACAGACCAAAATAGGAACATTCCAGCCACCTCACTACTACCAATACCACCTCTTTCTTTTTAAACCCTCTACCCACAGATTACATAAAATCTCTTCTATTGAATCAAAAACCATGCTCCCCCATTGCAGATAACCTCCCACCCCTCTTTCTTAAACTTGCAGCTCAAATTGATTAGCCTACCCTGTCTCTATACTTGTAAATAGGTCAATCCAAGAATCTACAGTCCCTGACATTTGGACATCTTTTTACACCATTCCATTACATAAATGGGGCAACTCCACCGATCCAGACAACAGTCCCACAGCCATTATCTTGCCACTCTCTAAAATTCTCGAAAAATACATCCACAAACAGCTTAACTAAATGACAAAACCTTCAGACGCCTATGCAACACAGCTTTAAGCCAAACCATAGCACATCTACAGCCCTTCTGTCTTTTGCACATACTGTCACTGAGGCCAGAGATAAAAACCTACTGGTGTCATGTCTTTTCCTTGACCTCTCAAAAGCTTCTGATACAGTTTCACACTCAACTACTAACTAAACTAGCTGACCTCAACCTCCCCTCCTCTGCTATTCTCTGGTTTTCAAACTACCTTTCCAACAGGCTTCAATCAGTCAAATGGCTTTCTTCCTGCTCCTCTTTCTTACCCATCCAAACTGTTGTCCCCCAGGGCTCTATTCTTGGTCCTCTTCTTTTAAATATCTTTTCACCAACAACCTCCACACTGCCTACACCACCTCATCCCTAATACAATATGCAGATGACGTTACCAGTTACCCTTATCTCCTGCTCTGACATCTCTCACCTCCACTCTATCACTCAAAACACATTTCACAACGTCGAACAATGGCTGACAACTAGCTCATCCTTAAACTCCCCAAAACACAAACTCCTTTTAATCCCCAAATCCCTCTCCCACCACAAAACCACCCTCTCTATCTCATCACATGACAACACCATTATTAAATCTGATTCTCACACTAAACTTCTGGGTATTCTAATTGGACCAATTAAAATTTTACCTCCAAATACAACACTGTATTAAAAAGACAAATCAAAAGATGGGTCTACTCTACAGAAAAAGGATTCCTAGCCTCCAACTCCAAACCTGTTCTGGCACAAGCTTTCCTTCTACCCTGTCTCTTATATGCCTCACCTATACTCACATTTCTACAATCTACCTTAATAAGCAAACTGTAACAAACTTATAACAACATAGCTCATTTTGCCAGCAATCAACCGCACAAATCCCATCACTGCCTTGCTTTAAAACAGCTTCTATGGCTAGAGTTCCTCCAACTTCTCCTTCTTTCCCACCTACAGTTAACTCACACCTTACTAAACAAACCCTAAGCGTGTCCTTCCCTCTCCTCTCTCATATCCTTCTACAACCCCTCTCAAACTCTATGCAGCTCTGATCAAAACCTTTTTATTATTTATAAACCCAAAAAAACATTGGCAAACTTCTTTATAAAAGCACAGTGACCCAAGCCTGAACAATCACCCCCCTAATATTAGAAACATCAACTGTACAAGCCACTTCAGAATTGAACTCAAAAACTACCTTCCCAACTCTAGCTTCTGCCCATGCCAGGAACTTACCTTGACCCCGCCCCTCACACACCCTTCTCTACCTCTCTTTACTCAATCTTAGAGATCTTTATACGAATTTTCATTGTAAATAACACTATCCTTTTTTTTTTTACTACCAGTCTAGCTCTGTGTTAATAGCTATACTACCAAGATTTTATTACCAATCTAGCTCTGTTCTCTGTAATATTATGACATACTAGTAGGAAACCAAGTCTGATTTTTCTCTGAAATCTCATCTAAGGATCAATCAGCTTATTTAGTATATACTTTGTAAAGTACAGTTGTGTACCTACCATAAATGTAGATGTTAGAGTGTATTCCACAGCCATGAGTGCCTGTAACTCTGAAACTCGTCTAGCGGATTTTATTGCTAGGAGCAGAGCTGTTTTCCAGGATAAGAATTTTATATCAGCTGCAGAGGGCTGGCTCAAAGGGAGGCAGTGTAAGTTTTTCCAAGACATAGTTAAGGTCCCATGTAAATATTGGTGCTCTTCTTGGGGGTCTTATGTTTTTGGTCCCCCTGAGGTAGTACCTTAGTAATGGATGGGAAAAAATAGGTGGCTCTGTATTGTAATGAGCTGAAATGGCAGAGGCATGAATTTTAATGGATGAGAAGGAAAGGCCTTTATCCAGCATCTCAGTTAAGTATTGCAAAATCTGAGGAATATCTGGAACAATCCTGTCAATACCTTGTGCCTGGTTCCAAGCACAGAATCTCTTCCATTTTTCTGCATAAGATTTTCTGGTGCTAGGCCTCCTGGCCTCCAAAATAACATTCATAACTGCTTTAGAAAGAGGTATGTCTTGAATGGCTACATTATCCACCATGCTGCCAGGTTTAGGGTCCTGTGTTGGCTGTGCAGTATCTGACTGTCTTTTTGAGTCAATAAGTGAGGAATTTGAGGTAGCGTCCAAGCTGGGCATTGGGACGAGCTCTTTAGGATTGGGTACCAGTGCTGGCAGGGCCAGTCTGGGGCAATCAGAGTCATTTTTGGCTTCTCTTGTCTGACCTTGAGGAGTACCTTGGGAGGAGAGGCAGAGGAGGAAAGGCATATACTGTTAGGTTTTTCCAGCTGAAAGATAGAGAATCCACTTTCCATGCTTGCTTATAAGTCCTTGTGCAGAATCTTTGTAGTTGGCAATTGTGAGGAGAAGCAAATAGGTCTATGTCTGGGCATCCCCAGTTCTTTGTTATCATACTGAAGACTTGTGGATCCAATTTCCACTCGTGGGGATCCATTAGGTTTCTGCTTAATTCGTCTGCCAGAGTATTTATCCTTCCTGGCAGGAATTGTGCTTGCAGATGTACTTGGTAAGTCAATGCTGTGTCCCACTAGTTCATGGCTAGTCTGCAGAGGGGGTAGGAATGTGTGCCCCCTTGCTTGTTTATGTACCACATGACTGTGGTATTGTCCGTCTTTATCAGTAGCTGTCCTGGATGAAGTAGATCCTTGAAGGCTGTCAGGGCATTTTGAACTGCTAGCATCTTTTTTTGATTGATATGTAGATGCATTCGACTTGCGGACCATGTGCCCTGAATACATCTTCCTGCCATATGGGCCCCCTAGGCATAATCTGATGCATCTGTTGTCAGTGTCTCCCTGGCTGTGGGTAAGGTGAATGGCTGTCCCGTGTTGTGGTGACAGGCTTTTGCCCACCATCGAAACTCCTGTTACAGGCAGGGAATGAGAGTAATTATTGTTTCCAGGCTGTGGTAATGTTGAGTCCAAACACTTTTCAGATACCATTGAAGTTTCCTCATATGCAGTCTTGCATATGGAATTAGCAGAATGCAGGATGCCATGAAGCCCAAAGCCTGCAGAATTTTTCTTGCAGATAAGTGGGTCTTTGTTGCCAACATTTTAAAATAAGTAGTCAGTTGTCTGTGTTTGTCTGGCATGAGATAAGCCATCTGGGCAGTTGTATTTAAGCTTGCACCCAGGAATATTATCTCTTAAGAGGGTACGAGTTTTGATTTATTTTCGTTTACTGTGTACCCTAGGCCTGCTAGTAATGTTTTTACAAACACCAGATGCTGTAGTGGAGTGTCCTTGTTCTCTGCTTGAATAAGGCAGTCGTCCAAGTAAGGATATATTTGAATTCCTTTTAGTCTGCAAAAAGCAATTACTGGTGTCAGGCACTTTGTGAAGACCCTGGGCACAGTAGATAAGCCAAAGGGCAGTGCAGAGAATTGGTAATGCATTGAGCCAGCTATAAATCTGAGGTATCTTCTGCATGATTGTCTGATTGGGACATGCAGGTATGCCTCTTTTAGGTCTAAAGTCACAAGCCAAGCCTTCTTGCCCAGCATGGGCAGGAGCTGCTGCAGAGTTAACATTTTGAATTTTGGAATGTCCAGGAATGTGTTCAGGATAGACAGGTCCAATATTGGTCTCCAGGTTTTGTCCTTTCTGGGCACCAAGAATAGCCTTGAGTAAAATCCTTATCCCTGCTCTTGCTGTGGTACTTGCTGAATGGCCCTCATGTCCATGAGGATGAAACTTGTTTTTGTGCCTCTGCCCATTGATTGCGTGGCAGGTCTGGCATACCGTTTGGCCTTGGCAGGGTGTGAAAATGGAACCTGTAGCCCTGGGATACGATATTTAAGACCCATTTGCCCTGGGTGATCATATGCCAATTTTGAGCAAAAAGTGCTAGTTTTCCCCCCAAAGGAGCTGCCAGAAGATAAGTGTTTGGTGCTGGCAGGGGAAAGTCATGGAGACTGTTTCCTGTATGGCTGTGATTTTTCTTCTCCACTTTTGGAGGTTGAAGCACCCCATTGTTTAGGCCTGTATGAGCCTTGGGGCTGTGATCTGCCTCTGGGGCGTCTGTATCTACCTTTTTGTGGCCTGACACTGGAAAGGACCAATTCTTTGCAGGCCAGTTCCTGCTAAATCTGGGAGTCTGTACCTGTAAGAAATCATTGACTGTTTGCAAAGATTTAGCTTTGTCCTCCATTTTCTTCAAAACCTTTTCTGCTTTAATACCAAAGAAGGTATCATGTTGTAATGGAGCATCTAATAATTTTGCTTTAACATGATCGGGCAGATTCTGTTCTTTTAACCAAGCATGTCTCCTAATGACAGAACCTGTAACAGCGGCCCTGCAAGAGGCCTCTAGGGAATCAAAACCACATTGCAAAGAATGCTTTCCTACTTGTTCAGCTGCATGCAATAAATCCTGCATTTCTTTGTTTTCTGCACATTCTGAATTTGTCAACATTTTTTGTTTAAGCAGTGACATTAGATATTGCTGATATTTAAGCATATGAAAATGACAATTTAAAGCTCTTACAGCCAAGGTAGCAGAAGTATAAATCTTTTTCCCCAATCTGTCCAGGGCTCTTGAATCCCTATCAGAGGGTATAGGGTTTTTTGCAGTGGACGCCTTGACCCCTTTGGGACCCTGAGAGATTGTTTCTGGGTCTGCAGCAGGGTTGTTATAAAGAAATTTATGTGAATCGGGAACCCAGTAGCATCTGTCTGGCTTAACAGGAGCTGGTGGCAAAGAATCAGGAGACAGTCCGGACTCTGAAAATACATCATCTACAATGTCTAAAACAGGAGGAATAGCTGACGGATGCTCCCTCATAGTATGCAGGGTTTCCCCAAAAGAATAATCCTCAGGAGGAGAGGCTGAAGGAATAGATTCTTCAGCATCAGAATCCTCATAGGGAGGAAGAGAATATTCCTGGTCACAAGAGGAATCAGAGTAAACGGAAACCTGATCTGAAGATGCATATTCTATTTCTTGCCTGTTATCAGGAGGGGGATGGGAACCCCTGATCAAAGTAATTAGGTCTTAGACCATTTTAAGCATCTGTTTTTTATGCATGGAGGCCTGTCCAGGAGAATGCTGTACTTGTTTATTTGTCTTTAGAGCTGCTTTAGACTTTGCCTTTGAAGCTGAAGTTGGTTTTACATATAACTGTGTAGGCCTAAAAACACCTTCAGAAGCTGATGCTTGCTCAGCAGCTCCGGACCCATCTGAGGGAATAGTTTCCGAGTGTCCAATACCTTGAGTTTACATTGGCCTAGTCGGCTCCACGTGGGAGTCGGAAGCGGCCTGTGGCTCTGAGGTAGCGGGTCTCAGGGGCTGCGAAAGCACCTCACTGAGAACCGGCAACAGGCCTAGCAGAAGCCTCGTCGTCGGTTTTGGACCTTGGGTGCCTGTCCTTTTCTTTGCACTTTTTATAAACTCCGGTAGTCGGTTGCTCCGACGGCATTATATAGTTAAATCTTCTGCCAAAATAATGAAATGCAAAATCGTACCAACGCTTAATAGTGCATTGGTTAAATCTAGCTCAAATGCCCCGGGTATCACTTCTGTGTCACTGTTAGACAGAGGCACAGTATACTAACCTAGAAAAAGGGCATAGCAAAATAAATTTAAAATGGGTGGCGAAAGCCAAACACATTCTGGCTAGGCTTATAAATGCCCTAGGGCAGATAGCCTAGTATGAACCTATGAACCTATGAACCTAAAACCAACAACTAGCAACGTCGTGGTCAGGGCCTAGGCAAGGAATACAGTAAAAATGAAAATTCTTATGAGGTATTTGCTTCCCACAAGAAATACAATTATTAACTTTTCTGACATCGGTCTGGAGCAAGAAAAAAGTTTCCCCAACAGGGTTCTTAGCTTTAATGAAGACTTCTGAGATTTTCAAATTCGAATTTCAGATCCAGAGTCGGCCGACCGGCACTTGCGAACTGCTTTTGCTTCGGGCACCGCGCAGCAAGAAAGACTGAAGAAAATGGCGTTGGCTGCATCTTTTATGCCCCTGGCGCACTGACGTCAGGGAGGAGGCGACAGCAACCGAAGCCGGACCTAGACTTTGGAACTCAGGCTGACTGCGGGTAGCCTGCCAGCAGGATAACCAAACTGTAATGACTGCAACAGTGAAACGCGATGAACATCCTATGTAGCTGTAAATCTGTGCAGTGATATAACTATGTAATTCTCTTGTCTTGAAATGTATGATACAACAATTGTAATATTGTTTACTGAATGTATGCATGTTATGGTTTTGTCCTGTTTATTTTGCCTGGAGCTTTTCTCCTCAGGTCTCCACTGAAAATGGGACTTTGGCTCAGCTGGACTAACCTGGTTAACAAATGACAAACAAACAAAAACGTACACAGACACACGCACAGACAACACACGCACAGACAGACACCTACTTATCTGCATATCAGGTAGAGGCAAATTAACAGACTTTAAAACACAAAAATTAACTACATATCTGCAAAGTAAAGCAGACTGTATATGAGTAAAGGAGCACAGATAGTTCCTTTTTTGCAGTCTTGCAAGTTTGAGATGAAAGGCAATCATCAGAAGCAAATAATGCATCATTTAACCGATGAGCACAGACTGTTTAAGGGTGGAGATGGGAATGTTAAATACATAATGTCTCTTTCATAGGACAGAATTTTCATAGGTAACTTGCTGTGCACCGACTCCCATGCTTGGTGACCACCAATGACTACTGCTGAGTGATAAAAGATAATGGGACTGGGTTTATAGTACACAGCATGCACACTGGACTACTGCAGTCATAAGGAATTGAAGATCTGATCCACAAGGCACAATAACACAAACACAAATATATGTACACATTTATGGATATCATTGGAAAGGGTGGGAATGTACACAGGAACATTCCTGTCAAAGAAAAAGAAAGAAAAAAGGCATTGGTCTTCCAGAACTAGCATGGAGTCCAGGAGGAGAATCTTACCAGCTGATTATTTAGTGAGGAGGCAATGGATCTACTAGAGGAACTCCCCCAGATGGATCAAATCTTGGAAGGCTCCTTGATCTAGTTTGAATATGTGAGGATCTGCCCTGTCCTGTTCAGCTCATCTGCCGCACAATATTGTTCTGATGAAATAAAGGATGCTTGTAGAGTTAAGGCTGTACTGCAAAGCTATACCCCAAGCTAGCATGGCTAATCTGCTAAGGGGATAAGACATGTTCCCCTTCCTTGAAAGCGTACCACATGACTGTGGTATTGTCTGAAACAACTTGAAGAGGTCCTGGGGACCAAAGACGATTCAGAGAGTTGAGTGCTTTAATCAGGGCAAATATTTATTTCTTATTTATGTGCTTGCATCTGTCCTAGGTGTCCCACATACCTTGCACTATTATAGGTTCATAGATTGGTACTGGGCTATCTGCCCGAAGGCATATATTAGCCCAGCCACGTTGTGCAGTATTCACCAACCCTTTAGTAGTTCCCTAGACCCTTGTACTAGCAGCTAGTACCCTTGGCCCCTATCTAGTAGTGCTGTTGGTGTTCTCTCTCCTGAAACTGCACCCCAAGCAAAGTCTAAGATACCTGCAATGGCTGACTACTTTAAAACAGGGTGGGGGTAAGGGGAAACCAGAATTTAGGGACATTTGCTGTCTTCACCAAGTAATTTTTCTAATGACAAAATACAGCTCCAGAATTTGTAAAGACAAGGGATGTTGATGCTGGGACCAAAGTGAATTCAGATACCACTGTATCTTTTTCATGTGGAATCCTGCCAGGGTTATCGTGAGAATCATAGATGTGATGAGATCCAAAATCCTGAGGTATTCCCTTGCAGTGTCAGAAGTCTGACTGGAAAACCTTGGAAAAAGATCTACATAGACATATTTTTTCCTGTGGAAGAAAAGCTTTTTGAACTGAGGTGTCTATCGGACATCCCAGGAACACAATCCTGTGTGAAGAACTAAAAAAAGAAGATCTGTGAATGTTCTCTAGGAATCTCTGCTTACGTAAGAGATCTCTCACCCAAGTGAGGGATTCCTGACACTTTGACAAAAACTCTGCAAATATAAGCAAGTCTTCGAAATATAGAAAAATGTGGATACCCTGTAGCCTGCAATGACCATAACTGAAGCTAGCCACTTTCTGAACACTCTTGGTGCAGTGGATAGTCCAAAGGGAAAGGCAGAGAACAGATAATGCAAACCAGACACACAAAACCTTAAGAAATGCCTGAAGTCTGGATAAATTGGAGGAGAGGAGGAAATAAGGGAGTCTGGTCTGGTGGATGAGGAATTACCCCATGGAAAGTGTGAATTTTTACCCATTGCCATCTGTACCATTGATGAATGATCTTCAGAACCCAGTCTTGAAACTATCTGTTGTCCTAAAGAAAAGTGGAGACTGACTTTCTGTAAGGGAGGGACTGCCAGGCTAGGAGGTGGCACAAGATCCCATAAGTAGTCATTCAGACTTCTTGGACTGCCCTTGTTTTTTTGGGGTTCCTGAATTCTTTTTGGAATCCCATGCTATTTCTTACTAAATGTCTGTTTACCCACATTTTGTTGGGATTGTTTATTTTTTTTGTCAACACTGGATGAGGTGTTAGAGAATACCTAAGAAAATTTGGAAAAGGAAGTCTAAAAAATCCTTAAGATTCCCTGCATCAACTTACTCCTTTCATCACACTTTTTGATAATGTCTGCAGCACAGCAACCAAAACCTAAATTTCTACTGAAAGGAGAAAGTACAGTTGTGTACACTTACCATAAATGTAGATGTTGGAGTGTATTCACTGTTGCCGTCATTACATTTGGGCTATCTGCTTGCAGGAAGCCCTCAGTCGGCCTGATTAACATAAAGTCTTGGGTCCTGCGTCGGTTGCTGTCCCTTCCTCCATGACATCAGGTCGTCCAGAGGTATAAAACATGCAGACGATGCCATTACATCAGTTTTTCTTGCCCCAGATGTCAGGTGCCCCCCTAATGGGAAGCAATTAAATATAAAAGTACAAAGATATACCTCCAACAAAAAAGCAAATACACCAAAAAGGCTTTTAAGCATATTAAAGGAAAGTACAGGTATAGTCCACTGTTATGAGCCATTCCCTTCATAGGTTATAGGTTCATAGGTTAGTACTAAGCTAACTGCCCTTGCAAGCCATTTTAAGCCTAGCCAGTTATCCCTTGTGAGACTCAAACCCTGCACCTCGTGTTTGTAAGGCAAACACCTTAACCATTAGGCCACCCTTCCAACATAGTCAAAAGAAGTTAGGGGACTGGAGGGAGGGTAACCAGGACTGCAACAGTGAATACACTCGAACATCTACATTTATGGTAAGTGTACACAACTGTACTATGTTCCTCGTGTTTCACTGTTGCAGTCATTACATTTGGGTAGATTCCCAAAGCAATGGTTGGGAGGAGGAATTTAGATAGCATTAGGGACAGCTATAAGGCCCTGCAAAACTGCAGTGGCAAAGCCAGCTCTAAATTTAGAGAAAACTGGCAAATGATAATGCTTGGTGAAAGTATGTATAGAACTCCATGTAGCAGTTTCTAGGATGTCCCCTGGTAGGGACGCCTCTGACAAAGGCTGTAGAGGTAGATGCAGCCCTGGTTTAGTGAGGTCAGATCCCCTAGGGGATAGGTTTTCCATGGTGCTTACAGCAGAAATGAATGCAATGACTTATCCATTTAGAAATTGTTTGCTTTGAAATATCCTTACCCTCTGCCCCTGCAGCAAATGCCACCAGCAGTTGTTCAGATTTCCTTTGAGGTTTAGTCCTGTCCAAGTAGAATCTAAGTTGTCTGTGCACATCTAAGGAATGCAGTATCCGTTCCCCTTTATTCTGTGGATTGGGAAAGAAGGTTGGCAAATGAGTGGACTGATTTAAGAGCCACACTGGATACCACCTTGGGCATGAAGGATGGATTGGTTCTGAGGGACACCCTGTCCGCATGAAAGATGATGAAAGGCTCCACTGCCATAAGAGCCTGTAATTCAGATACTCTTCTAGCTGAAGTGATTGATAAAAGGAAAGATGTTTTCCAAGAAAGAAATTTTAAGTCTGCAGTAGCAGCTGGCTCGAAAGGAGGTAGAGTGAGTTTCTCCAAGACAAAGTTAAGGCCCCAGGCTGGGGTTGGAACTCTCCTGGGTGGTCTCAAACTTTTGGCCCCTCTGAGGAACTGCTTGAGCAGTGGATGACAGAAGAGGGGAGGTTCTGTGTTGTAATGAGCTGAAATGGCTGAGGCGTGGATTTTAATGGAGGAAAAAGACAGGCCCCTGTGAAGCATCTCAGTTAAGTATTGTAAATTCTGAGGTAAATTGGGCGCTGCTGTGCTCATCCGTTGAGATTGGTTCCAGGCACAGAACCATTTCCATTTTTCAGCATAATATTTTCTAGTACTAGGCCTCCTTGCCTATAAAATTATATCCATCACAGGTCTGCTGAGGGATGGTAAAGGAGAGATTAAGTAATTAGCCAGGCTGCAAAGTTCAGTGTTAGAAGCTGAGGGTGCAGAATATGGTTCTTCTGCTGAGTCAGGAGGGAAGGAGTCTGAGGCAGGTGCCATGGAGATAACCATGACACACTGCGCAGGAGGGGTACCAGTGTTGGCACGGCCAGTCTGGAGTAATCAAAATCATCCTTGGTTTGTCCTGTTCGATTTTTTGGAGAGCAGAGGCAGAGGGGGGAGGGGAGGCATAGACCGATAGGTTTTTTCAGCTAAAGGACAGAGCATCCACTTTCCAGGCTTGTTTGTGGGGAGTCCTTGTGCAAAATTTGTCCAATTGGTAGTTCTGGGGAGAGGCAAACAGGTCTATATCTGGGATCCCCCATTTGCTTGTCAACATGTTGAAAATCCTTGGTTCCAGTTTCCACTCATGTGGGTCCATGAGGTTTCTGCTTAGTCTGTCTGCCAGTGTATTTAATTTTCCTGGCAGGAATTGAGCTTGCAGATGCACTTGGTAGCTCAAGGCTGTCTTCCACAATGCCATGGCTAGTCTGCAGAGGGGGTAAGAATGTGTACCTCCCTGCTTGTTTATGTAACACATAACAGTGGTGTTGTCCATCTTTACCATTAGTTGTCCTGGAAGAATGTGGTCCCTGAAGGCTGTCAAAGCATACTGTACAGCTAACACTTCTTTTTGATTGATAGGCAGGTGAATTTGACTTGGGTTCCATTTGCCCTGAATGCACCTCCCTGCCAGGTCAGCCCCCCATGCATATTCTGATGCGTCTGTTGTTAAGGTTTGGGTGGCAGGGGGTGGTGTGAAAGGTAGTCCCTTGTTTTGCTGGCAAGCCTCTGCCCACCAAAGGAACTCTAGACGTAGCCAAGGTATGATAGGAATCATTGTTTCTAGGTCTTGAGAATGTTGACACCATAGGCTTTTTAGATACCACTGTAGTTTCCTCATATGCAGTCCTGCATATGGAATTAGAAGAATGCAGGAGGCCATGAACCCCAAGGCTTGCAGTATTTGTCTTGCAGATAGCAGGGTTTTTGTGGCCACTTGTTTGAAGTAGGTTGTCAAATGAACTTATTTCTCTGGCATGACGTAAGCCATCTGGGAAGTTGTATTCAAGCTTGCTCCCAGGAATATAATTTGTTGACAGGGTACCAGGTGTGATATCTTTTCATTTATGGTGTACCCCAGACAAGTTAGAACCCTTTGTACAAAGGCCAGATGATTCAAAATTATGTCCTGGCTTTCTGCCTGAATTAAACAATCATCCAGGTATGGGTATATTGGAATATTTCTTTGCCTGCAAAAAGCAATAACTGGAGCTAGGCACTGTGTGAATACCCTGGGCGCAGTAGATAAGCCAAAGGGCAGCGCAAAGAATTGATAGTGTGTGTAGCCTGCTTTGAAGCACAGGTATCTTCTGCAAGATTCCCTGATTGGGATGTACAGGTATGCTTCTTTTAAATCTAGTGTTGCCAACCAGGCATCTTTGCCTAGCATAAGAAGTAATTGGTGAAGAGTCAGCATCTTGAATTTTGGAATCTCCAAAAATGTGTTTAGAGTAGACAGGTCCAGGATAAGATGCCATGAATTGTCTTTTCTGGGTAACAGGAAAAGTCTCGAGTAGAAACCTTGCCCCTTTTCCGCTTCTGGTACCAGCTGAATAGCGCCCATGCTTAAGAGAGAAAGTACTTGTTTTTGGGCATCTGCACACGGATTTGGGGGTAGGTCCGGCCACCCGCTTGGTGTTGGCAACGTGTGGAAGTGAAATACGTATCCCTGGGACACTATATTTAAAACCGATTTGTCCTGGGTAATGAGTTCACAATTCTTTGCATTAAGAACAATCTTTCCCCCAAAGAGGCAGTCAGTTGACAAGTGCTTGGAAATTTTAAAAGGAAGTCATTATCATAGGGGGGAGTCTTTTTCCCAGATTTGGAAGAGGAGGCCCCCCCACTGCTTAGTTCTGTGTCCCCTGGGACTGAAACCTGGGGTTTTTGCTGTGTCTAGGTTTGGCTTGAGAAGACCTGGAAGGGGCTAGAAAGGACCAATTCTTAGAGGGCCAGTGCCTACTAAATTTAGGAGGCTAAACTTGTAAAAAATCTTTAACAGTTTGCATAGATTTAAGCTTCATCTTCCATCTTTTTAAGAACTTCCTCAGCCTTGTCGCCAAACAGGCGGTCCTGATTTGAAGGAGCATCCAACAATTTAGCTTTAGCATGATCAGGCAAAGATTGCTCCTTAGGCCAAGCATGCCTTCTGAGCACAGACCCAGTAGCAGCAGCCCTGCAAGAGGCCTCCAATGAATCAAAACCACATTGCAAAGCAGGTCTTCCAACTTGTTCAGCAGAATGCATTAAATCCTGTAATTCTCTGTTTTCCACACAGTCAGGAATCAACATCATTTTCTGTTTAAGCAGTCCAATAACACGTTGCTGATACTTTAACACATGAAACTGGCAGTTTAAAGCCCTAATGGCCAAGGTTGCAGAAGTGTAAACCTTCTTACCCCATCTATCCAGTGCCCTGGAGTCTCTATCAGAAGGGGTAGGATTTTTAGCAGTAGAAGCCTTAATGCCCTTGGGCCCCTGTGAAATTGTCTCTGGATCTGCAACAGGATTTTTAAAAAGAAAAGGGAACTTGTGGGACTTAGGGACACTGTAGTATCTGTCAGGTTTTCTTGGAGCAGGAGGCAGGGAATCAGGGGCCAAACTAGATTCCGAAAAGGCATCATCAACAATGTCTAGTACAGGAGGAATAGCTAAAGGCCTATGCTGAGGTAGGAGAAGGAAATCCCCAAGCATCTTTTTTGACTCAGAAAAATCCTGGCTTTCCCAGTGGAAATGCTCCATTAGAGTAGGTAAGGTTTCCCCAAAAGAAAAATCCTCAGAAGGGGAAGCAGAGGGACTGGAGTCCTCTGCATCAGAATCTTCATAAGTAGATAAGGGCAAATCCAGATCATCAGAAGAATCAGAAAAAACAGAATCCTGATCAGAAGATTCATAATCAACTTCAGTCCTAGGCCTCTTAGAAGGGGGGGGGGGGTTGGCTACCCCTGATTAGACTTATTAGATCTTCAGCCATTCTTATTTGTTTTTCAGGCATAGAGGCCTGAGCATGTGGCCTGGGTGTCAGCTTTTTAGGCATGGATCAAGATTTAGGCCTAAGTAAAGAAGGAGGCGTCATTTTAAAATGCAAGACCATAGGCCTGAATACACCCTCAGAAGCCGGTGCTTGCACAGTGGCTCCGGACACATCCAAGGTAGAGACGTCCACAGGTTCCATAGTTGAAGCATCTCGCGGCAAACCGGACACAGAATGGGTCTCAGTAGAGGCCTGCGAATCAGCAGTAGCAGGTATCAGGGGCTGCGAAAGTGCCTCACTGAGTACCGGTGAACTGGCTTAGGAGAAGCGTCGTCGGCAGTTTTGGACCTCGGTGGCCTGTCTCTGCCTTTACATTTGCGTTTTTTCAGAATCCCGGTAGTCAGATGGCTAACAGACATTTCTGGATAATTAAACCGAGAACCGAAATATTTAGAGGCGAAAATATACAGACGACGGACAGTGCGCTGATTAAATAAAGCACAAAACCGACAGCAAGGTATATCATGGTCAGGGCCTAGGCAAGGAATACAGTACGAATGAAAATCTTTATGAGGTATTTGCTTTCCACGAATAATGCAATTATTAAATTTTACTGTGATCGGTAAGGAGCAAGAAAAAGTTTCCCCAACGGGCCACTTAGCTTTAGTTGAAGACTTCGGTTCTGAAACTCGGAAACGAAAATTTCAGGAGTCGGCCGACTGGCACTTGCAAACTGCTTCTGCTTCGGGCACCGCACAGCAAGAAAGACTGTTGTAATGGCGTCAGCTGCATGTTTTATACCCCTGACGACCTGACGTCATGGAAGAAGGGACAGCAACCGATGCAGGACCCTAGACTTTGTTAATCAGGCCGACTGAGGGCTACCTGCAAGCAGATAACCCAAATGTAATGACTGCAACAGTGAAACATGAAGAACATCCACCTTCATACTGAAGAGATCCCACCCCTGTAAAAGACAGGAAGGAGCTTGACAGGTTTCAAATAGCTGCAAAATGCGCCAGGCCATATGACCTAGATAAAACTTAAGTAGCAACACGTCTGCAGGACAGAAAGGATGGATCACATGCTAGATTTAAAATACTTTGTGGACTATAAACATAGTGGCAAGCTCACTTTTAGTACATGGAATGCAAAACTCTCATGTAACAGACAAAGAGAGGTTGGAATACGCCTAGATGATATAAACCTCTTAAGATATGCAAGTCGCCAGTTAGTTTTCCCAGCTGCTGGGATAGAAGAAAAACATCAGAATTGTACACAAATAAATGAATAAATCAGACCAAATCTAAATTCCATACTCCATAAAAACAGAAGAACAGCAGCCAACAGACCAAACACTGAAGAAACAAAGACTTCCTAAGGTCCGGAGCTTCTTGCACAGCCCAAAAAATACCTTTGCTCGTTAAGTCCAGCTTGAGACCTAGAGTTTTCCATTGCAGAACGAAAGCACTTATTTTATCATTGTTTTTTAATAATTTGCAACTAAAACCACTTTTTAATGAGCACAAGATATTTTTTGGACTGTGCAAAAGTGTCCGGATCTTAGGAAGTCTAAATTCCATACTGGCCAAACAGACAGAAATTCAATGTTCTGTTGCTGGTTGTCAACATGTGCTGAAAAATAGGAGCAGAAGAAATAAGAACTCAAAGCTACAATGTAGGACAGTACCAGTGAAACTGAATAAAGTTCACAAACTTCTAAAAAGATAGCAGTAGTAATGTATATTACATAATGGACAAGATTTCCTCACCTTATTATAACACCTCAAGGCCAAGGAAAACAGTATTAATGCAGAGTCTGAAAAATGTTTTCAAGCACAAGAGACTGAAAGCACCTCTAACCTTTTAATTAAAAAAAAACAAACTCCATTTAGAATAAAGGACATTAAAAGAAACTAGAACAGCTATCACAAAATTTCATGTCTTTTAAGAATATTTGACATACTATCAGGATTTTGTGAGAATAGCAATGTAAACACATTCAAAAGAATAAATCATAGAAGGAATAATACAGAAAGAACAGCAGATAGTTTAATATCCCAGGCAAAGCAGAAGAACCACAGTATCAAGGATTCAAAACATCAACAACTCTCGGAAAAGGTCCCAATTGTGTTGATGCTGCTGACAGTGCTGAGAAGCCAACATATACAGTTCAGGTCCAAGATCTACTTGACACACAAGGGCTTTGAGTGAATCGGATAATAAATCAGCAGCACTGACAGTGGAACCATTTGATGTGCTGATGAAATGGAATCCAGGTGGTACAGTGGCTCCAAAGCAACCTATGCAGAAATGGGCTCCAGGAAATGAGCTAACAGTGGTGAGAGAGGACCAACCTGAATCGTACTGAAACCAGTAGAAGACAGGATGATGCCCAGCTCCATTTGCATGTTAAGAATGGCCCTACCATAGACTCACAATCTGTTTCTGTTGTACTACAAGCAGAGCTAACGGATTTTATGCAGGCAACAGATGGAGGTTTAGAAGAGAGGAAGTGGGGCAATTTCTCGGATGAAGGTCTCCTCAAGGAATTAACAGGGGATTTACATCTTATTACAATGCTCTCAATTTGAGGAGACTTAGGTTTTGGTAACAATGAAGACTCTTTGTCTTGAAACCTTGGAAGTAGTAGATGCTTATTCTTCAAATTTTCTACCCTCCTTGACCCTACTCTCTTCTCTTCTCATGTTTTTCAGACTGATGGCCTAATGGTTAAGGTGTTTGCCTTACAAACACAAGGTGCAGGTTTGAGTCTCACTAGGGATAATTGGCTAAGCTTAAAATGGCTCGCAAGGGCAGTTAGCTTAGTACTAATCTATGAATCTATGAATCTATGTAGAGGGAGAAGACCCTTAATGATTACTTTGGACCGCCTGTCTGTGACAGATGGAGGACTGAAAGTCTTAAATATACAGGACTCTATACTCAGATGTTCAGGCCACAGACAGACAACACTAATTTCATAGGCATTTTGTGGGGGAAGTTTGTACCCACATTTAGTGCATTTTTAAACTATTTTATCCACAATGCAAAACTAACCATACACAAAACACTTACAGAACTAAAATACAACAAGGAAAAAAGGCAACTAACAAACCTCTTTTGTTATATATGTTTGTATGTAAATACACACAGACACAGACACTTTTTTAACCTATGGCCACCAGGCTGAAAAGCAAACAGTGGCAGCTGCCTGAGTGTCAAGAAGCTGATGTACAAAGTAATCAACAAAAAGAGTACAGAAATTAAACTAAATATAAAAAAAAAGCTAACTAGCCAAAGATGAACTCCAAGCTAAAAAAAAATAGCTCTAAAAGCTTCATAAATATATAAAGTAGAGCACTTCATTTTGTTGATGAATGCAATGTTTTTGCTATAGTGGCAAACGAGACCTGAAGGATACATTTGCTTTGGATGATGGGAAAAGTTAGGAGCTCTAGGCACTACAGAATGGCTTGATCAGATCTGAGAAGCGACTCAGTACCCAACAGTTGTATTGACCAGATGAAACAGGATAGACTTTTAAAGAAATACTTGAGAAATCACCACTAAGAAGATAAATTGCTAAGTACCAAACTAAGTGACAGAGAAACAATCAAAACTTCACTCTTAAAATACATTACTGCAGGGGATATCCTTCACAATCCTACAACTTAAACTCTTGACATCACCGTATGAATTCTTCGCTAAAGAAAAGGAAATTATTCAAAATAATACAATCTTAATCTTTGTAACAAATCCTATACTTATGATTGCTCCCACAAAGATTAGAAGCTACTCCCAGTTAATTTTGGCAAACTATGTTCCTAGATGTATAAAATCTAGGTGTAAGCCCACCTTAACACTTAGTAGCATCCCTGTGGGCATACTATGCTGTTAATGCTGCAGTCTTAAAACTTGTCTAGCTACAACTGTTCTTAACTGTGCAAAAATAAATACAAGAAAGCAACATTTTTCCTCGACACTGTTTAAATACCTTTTGCAGTGTCAGCAACTTTTCCTTACTGTCTGTTGTCAGTTTAGCAGTTTTTTTCAAACCATGGAACTGCATTGCTCAGATTTGTTCTCCCTTTCATACACAGCAACTGTTATGCTGAAATTCTATTTTTTTTCTGTCAATATTGTTTTTTGGGCAGCTACCCTAGTGTCAAAATGGAGCATGCTTTCCACAGGAGTCCCTGCAGAGGGACATTTCCTCCACAGGACAGATACAAGACATGTTTTTACTTAGGTTCATAGGTAGGAACTAGGCTATTGGCCCTAGGGCCTATATAAGCCTAGCCAAAAAGGTACCTTGGCTTTTGTCACCCAAGAAAATTATTTTACTGTGCGCCTGTCGAGGAGAGCCACAGAAGTGATCCCCGGGGTGAATTTCCTATTTCCCATCCAATCATCAAGAATTTTCTTGAAGAGTGCTAATGAGGAGCTCTGTTCAACATAGATAGGTAGTCTATTCCAGAGTATGGGAAGTCTCTGGGACAGGAATCTATTCCTCGAGCATGTTCTGTTTATTGTGGTGACAAGGTTTAGGTCCCTACAGCATGTAGCTTGAAGGGATTGGGATTTCTGTAAGTGGAGCATGTCCAACAGCTCTGGGTTTGACATAGCTTTGTATGTTAGGCAGAGACCACCTCTGAGTAGGCGATATGCGACAGAGAAAAGCTGGAGTTCTTTGAGACGGTCTGCGTAGGGCATCTGTTTGAGGCCAGTAATCCTCTTTGTGAGGTATCTCTGTGGCCTTTCCAGTTGTAGAGGTCTTGTGAGGTACATACCAAAAGGGGGCATTGCACTCTATAATGGGTCTAATGAGTGATGAGTAGAGGGGAACAATGACCTCTTGTTTTCTGGAAGAGAAACCTTTTGTGATGAGGTGCATCACATAGAAGGATTTCCTGAGCACTGTGGCAATGTGATTATCAAAGGAGAGACTACTGTCCACTTGTGTCCCAAGGTCTCTTATCACACTTTTGGTGTTAAGTAGACTACCACCTATGTGGTAGTTCATGGGTACAGAGTTTTTACCAAAGGGGACGACAATGCACTTTTTGGCATTGAGCTTCAGGCCATGACTTTGACACCAGGCATCTGTCTCAGTGAGGCCCTTTCGTAGTATATCCACATAGTTAGGAGTTTGAATTATGGCTCTTAGTTTGCAGTCATCTGTAAACTTCATTAGCCAAAGACCTTCTGTGTTAGCCTGTACTTCAGAGAAGTAGATACCAAACAGGAGAGGACCCAGTACTGAACCCTGTGGTACTCCACTTGTCACTGGTCTGAAGTCGAATTTGGAGTTTGCTACTTTCACAGTGTGTGTTCTGTCCGTGAGCCAGTTGGCAATCTATCCTGTGACATAGGAATTTATACCTGGTTTAGTGAGTTCATCTATAATTCCAGAGTGGGGGAGGGTGTCAAAAGCCTTGGCGAGATCTAGATAGGCTGTGTGAACCACCTTACCCTCATCTATGGCTTTGGTGACTGCTTCAAAGAAGTCTATCAGATTTAGGAGACATGATCTGCCTTTTACAAACCCGAACTGGGTGGGGTCCAGAATTTGGAGATTACCAATGTCTTTGTTTATGAGTTCCATGATGATGATACGTTCCATGGCTTTGCAGACCAGGCTCGTCAGGCTAATGGGGCAGTAGTTCCCGGGGTCCATCGTGGCTCCCCCTTTGTGGAATGGGATAACCGTTGCAGTGCACCATTCAGTGGGCACAAAGCCTGAGGTGAGGCTATGATTGAACATGGTACTTAGGTGGGGTGCCAGTTTGTTCTGTAGTTGGTGTAGAATGCAGCCTGGAATGTTGTCAGGTCCCATAGATGTTGTGTTCTTGGCTTTGGAGAGTGTTTTTTACCGGTGCAGCCATGATTACAGGAACTTTGCATTCTTCCGGTATAGAGATGGGCCATCTAGGGGGTGAGAGGGGGGTAAAGTTATCACTGAACCTATCTGCCAAGATGTTGGCAATATCAGTTGGTCCTGTATATTTACTGCCATTGTGCTGTAACTCAGAGCAGATCTGAGTGTTGCCATTGAGATTCTTGACATAGCTATAGAATGCTTTGTGGTTGTCTTTAGAGTCAGTGGCCATTTTGTTTTCGTAACTAGCTTTGGAGGATTGTATGAGGGATCTCAGCTTCTTACTAAGGCTGACCAGGGAGTTCCTCCAGTCATGGGATTTTACTTTTTGCAACAGCTTCTTTCTTCTATTGCAGAGTTTGTTTATGGCAGAGGACCCACCAGATTGGCTTCCTTTTTTTTTGGAGGATAGCACGATCCATACACTTGTGCTTATAAAGTGCATTTGTGTAGGATTCAGCAGTCGTACCTCTATTGTCCGTCTGCATGGGTGTCATGAAGTTTGCCACTTCTGTCTTAAGTGTGAAGTTGGCTTTGGAGAACTTTTTTATGGTGGTTTTTCTAATGGGGGGTGGGGACGGGATGTGGATGTCTAGGGTGATTAGCCAGTGGTTGGATCTGACCAAAGAGGAATTGACCTCTGGTGTGGAACACCGGTCGCCCGTGTTGGTAATGACCAGGTCTAGGATATTGCTGCCCCTGGTGGGGGTGTGAATAAGCTGATCCAAGGCGTTGGAATTTATGAATTCCAGAAAACGTTGAGCAAAAAAGAGTTGGTACACGAGTAGTTTTCCCAGTTAATGGTGGGGTAGTTGAAATCGCCCATTATTAGGGTGTTGGGGCTGTACCCTAATATTTTCCATTATACCATGACCCCCCATTAATATTCCAAAATGTGCATGTTGATTGGTCAGCGTCCACGTTGTAAATCTACTTATACTAATGGAAAAAGGTCCGGTCGCCCGGACTTTTTCCATTAGTATAAGTCTTTTTTAAAACACTGTCTCGCTATGTTAAAGGAGCTTAACATAGCGAGACAGGTTTAAAAAAAGCAACGGAGATCTTCATTGCTTATTTTAAAGCTGTCTCACTATGTTAAACACATTTAACATAGCGAAATAGTTGGAAAAAGCAATGGAGATCTTGCTTTCTCCGTTGCTTTTGCTCACAGCTCTGATGTACTGCATAGGCATATGCATGCGCAGTACATCAGAACCGCCGCAGAATACCAGACAGCTGCAGAAGGGCAGCAAGGAGGCATTATACAATGCCATTATTTAAGAAAAGTAACTATTTTTTTTCTTAAATAATGTCATTTTATAATAGCAATAACCCACTTTTGGGTGTGGGTAATGCAGGATTTACCCACGGTTGGCTTTGTTTGGCCAATCGGGCTTCGCCCTCATGACCAAACCACGCCAACCGTGGGTAAATCCAGCATTACCCACACCCAGGCGTGGTACAGTATATCAAGAAATGAGGAGTGGGAATCCTAGGGCATGGTGGGGGGTCTGTAGCAAGCTACAATTTGGATTGTGGTCTTGCCCAGAGTTAGATGCACTTGGATAATCTCGGATGCATTATGCTGTGCAACTAGCCTGGAGGTGTGGATATCCCTTAATGAATATGGACATGCCTCTGCCTTTAGTGCTTCAGTCCGGGTTAGGTGGCCAAAAGGTGTGGTATGAATTATAGCCTGGTAATGCAGGGGTGCTCTCTGGAGCTTTGAACCAGGTCTCTGTCACTGCACAAATGTCGATGTTCCATTTTAAGGAGTGCCTTGAGTGAGTGCATTTTGAGGTTTAGACTTCTAGGATTGAGTAGCACTACCATCGGATTTTGCTTGCTTGTACCTGTTACGGTGGTGAATTTGTCATTTGAACCTTGCCTAAAAAAGGCACTATAGGGGTGGCAAGAGCCTTAGCCCATATCCGGAATCCCAAGGACGACAGAGGAGACTCGTATCCTCTCCAAGTGGTACATTTGTGTAGAATTTTCTTCCTCAACACACTGGCACACAAAAGACAGCTTAGCACTACCCTTACATAAGTTATGCAGTCATTATCATCCAAATCTTCTGGTTTACAAAGTGCTTAGGTTTTTAGATGAATACATTTATATCAAGCTTAAGGCTGTTGAAACATCAAAAGATTAGTCACATCACTCTTAATAGACTAGCTTTTTCTGGATAGCAGACCACTAGCATAGATGCCAGACATGAATTTACTGTTACCCATTCAGACACAGACTTTCAGGGAGGTACTCAGCTTGGTGTGCATAGGTAGTCTATTCCAAAGGTGAAGGATGTGTTGGGTAAGAAACCTATTATGCAAACAGTCATCATTCATCTTAGTTTTATTTATTTATTTTTATTTCATTTTCTATACTTTTTATTTATCTTTTGTTAATCAGGTTAGTCCCACTATGCTAGTAGCCTCTTTTCAGGTGAGACCAGAGGTGGTATATGTATACTACTACGGGAAATGTAGCCAGGGTATTGAGGAGCTTCCCCTACTCTTTTTGAAAGGTGCTGCGGGATCTTTTTACATCTACCGGAGCTACCACCAACTCAAGTAGATAGGGCCATGGTTTAATGCCTCTCCCAAAAGCAGCAACCCCTTTATGCTGAAAGTGTGTTACCTGTTACCCAAACCAAAACGAACTCCGCATGTCAGGCAGGTGCAAACGGCCAAAAAGCAAACACAAAATCAAAAAAAGGAGGCCAGCACCAAGAGTGATAACTCGGTTTATTCTACATAATGACAAATCAAACTGGTTTTGGCAACTTAGCCTTCATCAGTGATTGCCATCTAGATTCACAGACAATCTATATATACCAACAACACATCATGTCAATCAGGCATTTAAAGGTACAGCAATAACAAAAGCTGAAAAAGTCCCTAATAATCCAAACATTACATGTTATTTAATCTATATTATTTTTGCTAGAGGTGGTCATTGAGACCTGTGGAGAAAAGAGCCCCTAGCCTTACGATCCAACTTTTTTATCATTAAAAATACTGTGCCACCCCAATTTATTCAATCTGTCACCCCATACCTTATCAATAATACAAAAATGAAATATTGCTGATTTATGATCACATACATGTCTATAGAGTGCATTAGTCATTTGTTTATTTCTGATGTCACTTAAATGTTCAGACATTCTTATACTAAAAGGCCTAGACGTTTGCCCAACATAGAAAGATGAACAGGAACAAGTGGCCAAATAGACCACCCAGTCCGTTCTACAGTTGGCAAAATGCTTAATCCTATAAACCATCTTGGTGTTTTTACTAGAGAACTCCTTAGATTTTGGCATGTACTTACAAAAGGAGCAATGTCCACAGGAAAATGATCCAACTAACTTATCCGCTGTGATCGTTAGTTGTTCCATAGAGTAACTTTCACCCCTGGATTTGTAATGATTAAGACAGGACCCCAGTGTACTTCCCCCTACAATATGAGAACTTGCATCTATCCATGACGAGACTAGATAGTTCCTGATTTGCCATAAGAATGTGCCAATTTTTATTAACTGCATTTCTAATGGCATGAATGTTTCTACCATAGGCAGTAACAAATCTAATACTATCCCCTGAGGTATGATTTTTTTCCTGATTTTGCAATAGCTCTGACCTATCCTATCCAGTGGCCCAGTTACTAGCTGAGAGAATGTGCCCTGGTTTATAGCCCCTAGCTTTAAATCTAAGTATCAAGTCATTCTTGTGATGTTCATAGTCGTCCTGGGAGGAGTATATCCTTTTGATACAAAGGAAGAATATTCCTTATAATATGATCAGGGTGTAAACTAGTAGCCTGTAAAAGACTGTTATATTCTGGATACTTGTGGAAGACCTGGGTCGACAAGGTATTATCCTCATTTCTACAGATTTTAACATCAAGAAAATGAATCCCTTGGTGATGCATATTAAGGAGTAAATTCAATGCCCCACTTGTTTTCATTGAGTTATTGAACGAATTCTAAAAGATATGCTGTGTCTGCCCGCCAAACCAACCAACAGCCATCCAGGTACCGCCGCCAGACGTCCATTTCACCCAGAAAAATGTTATGTGAATCATCATATATAAGGAAATCCTCCAAGTATCCCATAAAGAGGTCCGCATAAATGGGGGCAAAAGATGCCCCCATAGCAGTACCTCGGACCTGCCAATAACATTCTTTTTGAAAATAAAAATTTTTTTCGTAAGGACATGCTCTGCCATACAGATTAATAGTGTGTTAAAACCTGGTGGATAAAGATTTGCTTTGTTAAGCCAACACTCCACAGCCTCAAGCCCAGCCCAATGTGGAATGTTAGTATATAAGGCCGTGACATCCAGTGTACACATTATCCAATCTGATTCTAGTTGTGTGTCACTTAAGATCCTGAGGAATTACGTAGTATCATTAATCCTTGATCTGACCAGTCAGAAGGGGCTGTAAATATTTAGTAAGGAATCCTGATAAGGGTTCCGTAAGTGAGCCCATACCAGATACTATTGGTCTTCCAGATGGTTTCTGCAAGTTCTTATGAATCTTAGGTAAAGTATTTGTCTCTGAGGATCTTCAACTGTAAGATGGTGTAAGACTGAAGTACTAATGATACCTTCTTCAACAGCCAACTCCAAAAAGGAATCAATTTCCTTTTTAAAGCGGCTGGTAGGATCTAGAGGCATTGGCATATAATGTATGGCATTCTTAAGTTGTCTATAGGCCTCAGATAGATAATGGTCCATGTCCATAACTACTACTGCTCCTCCTTTGTCAGCAGGAATAATAACTATATTATGGTTGTTTCTAAGTTCCATAAGAGCTTGTTGTTCTGCCCCATACAAATTGTGACCTAGCATCCGAGATTCATAACCATGAAAATGTAGATCTTTGAGAACTGACTGTTGAAATACTGAGACATATTTGTCCATGGGAGACTGAAAGGTAGATTTTCTAAAGCGAAAATCAGTAGATATTTGAGAATCACCCGGTTGACTAAAATATAGTTTTAAATTCAACAGCCGACAAAATGACAAAACATCTTTCACAACACTGTCTTCATGGACATAAAAAACAAAAAACAGGAACATATGTTGATCCCTCGTTAAGTAGTTTAATGCAGTTTCAGATAATGTTACAGAGGAGATGTTGAGCACATTTGAAAATTCCACTATTTGGGAATTATCATTAGTAACAATGTTTCCAAATTTTCCACATTTGCGATGTTTTCTCCCACCCCTGTGTTTCCTAGATCTAAAGGTCTACATTTTTCTCTTTTTTGTGGGCTGGGGACCCCTGAGTGAGCCCATGCTCAGTTCCAGTAACGGAGGATTCCTCCCCTGAGGTGCTGCTATAGTCAGTTTTAGATTTCTTTAAAATAAATCTGGGTCTCTTCCTCCTGGGTCTAGCCACCCTATAATCTCCATCAAAAAAAGTAACATTCTTCGGAGATATTTTACTTGAGGGCCTCACCAGTTAGTTTTGCGCAGGAGTGGGTGTGTCACAAATTGAGTGACAACCCAGTCTGCATATGTAATTAGCCTTTTTGCTGCTTTTGCCGTTTGCCCATCTGGCTGGATGTTATAAATCCTTACTGTAGATAATAGAAGCAGAAACATAAAAGTGAATATTTCTGTTCTACTGTAGATGATAAAACACATAATTACATCACTGATCCAGTGAAAATTGTAATAATCACACACACACACACACACTATACATTAAAAAGGAATCACTAGCACTAACAGTAATACTTTTCAAATCAGAGTGTTAAGAATATTTACATGTTGTTAAGATTATCTTCATTTAAAACATATAATAGCCATGTTTGATAAATTATAGGCTATAACATTTAACCAGTATGTCAAAATCAAGTGCACTTGGATTATGTTTGCAAATGTTCCCCGATGACAACAGTAAGAGTTTCAAAAATTCTCTGGCTGGATTTTTAATAGATTTTTTGCACCCAGACAGTTGAGTCAGTACATAAAAATTCTCCTGTTATTTCTAGGGCTGCCCTGGTTCTAGAAAAAAATGTTTTGCTGTCCTGCGATATATACCTGACCAAAAAGGGTCCGTTTGGACATGGATTGGGACAGTGAACCATCGCATTCCGACTCTGACAAAGAGAACTAGAATGCTGGACAGTAAAATTAAGCCTGATGACATGTGTTTTGCTGCGGTTCGATTTTGCTGAATCTTTTTTGGTTTCATTTGTTTGGACAGTAAAAAGCCTGATGAAATGTGTTTTGCTGCTAACGTTTGACTGTTTCGTTTCTTTGCTGGTGGTGGTGCAATAAAACCTGGTTTAATGCATATCCGTGGCTCATCGTACGTTATTTTCTTGTTATTTATCATGAAAGAAATTATATTTTACCTGTTCGTACGTTTTTACACTGAAGTTTTGTAATTCAACAGATATACAACAGGTACATTCGGAGGGAATGCATATTCATGAATGACATATCACAGGGGTGGGTTTTGGGTGGGGCTTGCTACTGCGCACCTGGCGAGGCCCTCACCCATTCTTCTTAGTGCCAAAGGGTTTATCTTGTTCATAGTCCGTCAAGTCCCTTTGGAACTTATGTAGTTTTTTGCTCCTTAAATTCTTCTCTGTCACTAATAGATCTTTGGATAGTTAATGGAGACATTCTTGATATAATGTCTGACCCTCATATACCCTAATTTCCTCACAAATGTGTTGGGTTTCTGTGATATTGGTCTGAATTGACCGTTCATAAAAGGACAGTATTTTAACAAATGACATGGTTGCATCTTGCTGTGCTTGTGCCCATTCCTCATATAAACCTATCATCCGGATTGCTAACATATGGTTGCGACCGGATTTATATGTCACAAGATGGGTTGCAAACTGGCTTAAGGACAGAACCCACAGGGTTAGAGTTGCTGGCGCTGTGTCAGACTCTAAGCCGGTCACAAGTGGTGTCCCACAGGGCTCGGTCCTTGGCCCCCTATTGTTTGGCATCTACTTCTCAGAAGCACAGGCCAACATGGGAGGACTTTGGCTGACAAAGTTTGCAGACGACTGCAAACTGGGCGCCATAGTGGAAAGTGCATCGGACACGGATATCCTTCAGAAGGGACTCACGGAAACAGATAGCTGGTGCCAGAGCCATGGCCTGAAGTTAAACACCAAAAAATGTATAGTCATACCCTTCGGGAAAAACAAGGTAACCCCAAGCTACCATATAGGTGGCAATCCACTAAGCACAGAAGAGGTTATCAGGGACCTGGGGACCCAGGTTGACAGTGGCCTTCGTTTGACACTCACGCTGCTAAAGTGGTTAGAAAGACCTTCTACATTGCCCACCTGATCATGAAGGGATTCACATCCAGATCTAATGAGGTCATTGTTCCCCTGTACTCTTCACTTATCAGACCAATGGTCGAGTACAATGCCCCATTCGGGATGTATCTCACCCGACATCTGCAGCAATTGGAGAGACCCCAAAAGTTCCTCACCAAAAGGATAAAGGGACTCCAAAATCTGTCATATGCTGCCAGATTGAAGAAACTCCAGCTCTATTCAGTCGCATACAGTCTGCTCAGAGGTGACATGTGCCTGACATACAAGGCCATGTCCAACCCGGAATTAATGGACATGCTCCACCTCAAAAATCCAAATCCACCAAAACCACTAGAGCAAGCGACTTAAACCTTAGCACGGATATAAATAGGACGTGCTGGAGGGATAGATTTATCACTCAGAGACTCCCTGTGCTGTGGAATAAAATCCCGGTCCATGTGAGGCAGAGCACCTCGCTGACTCTGTTCAAGAGAAATCTAGACCTGTGGATGGGAGATCGTAGGTTTACCCCGGGAATCATCTCTGTGTCACTGCTGGACAGAGGCACAACAAACTAATGGGCACAGTATTTTTTCATATAAGGGGTGGCGTAAGCCACAAAAATTTGGGCTAGGCTTATAAATGCCTTAGGGCAGATAGCCTAGTATAAACCTATGAACCTATGGAGTTATATTTATAGCCTCATAGGCCTTAAATAATTTGATATGCCAAACCAAACTACGTAGATTAATCATACTTTTAGTCAGTTTTGTAAAGATTTTTACATAGATCGTTTGGGTCCCTAATATCCCCTATATTGATACTACCATTGTCATCATCAAGACAAACACTTGAAGGTCATTTTTGTCTGCAGATAAACCTTGCAGTATGGTTACCAAATCCATAGTGACTGTATCTCAATGTAACTAAAGATCTATCCAAAAACAGTTTAATAGTTCAAAGGGAAAAAAATGTATGTATGTAGGCCCAAGCTAAAAGATATATCAACATTAAAACTCAAACTAGCAAATCTAATTACTAATTTGATAATTTAGATACTCAAAGGGTGAAAAAAATCTATCCCAATCAGTCACTGTTACAAGTCAAATATGTTTGACTACCAAAATATATAGCACAATTTTGTAAGAACTACCACCCAAATAATCATTCCTGAGGTTATATGACATTCTCCCTGTTAGCAGTATTTGTAAAGAACAATTTTCAGAAACATTAGAATAGTATAATGATTGGTACACTGCACAAAAAAGGAGACAATATGTCAAAATAGTTAAGGACATACAATGCTGCCTGAAAGGATGAAAAGTATGTATCTAAGCCCTTAACTGTCCCCAAAACACAATATATACAATTTCAAATACTGTCCCCCTGTGAAGTATAAACTCCATAACAACTGAAGACCATAATCCAATTGGTTTAAAATATTTAAATAAATATCCAGATTATCACTTCTATTTAATGAAAACGAAGGTCAAAAAAAGAACATTATACATTTAATGCTGTAAAAAGTCAGACATAATTTACATTCAAACTACAATGTCTAAAGTTTAGACAATTATTAGTAGTATCCAAAATGTCCAGTCCTCTATACAATGCACCAGTGTTAAATTCCACAAATATGTGAATAAATCAAGCCCAGCAAATATCAGTGACTCGCAGAATAGTAGATTGTACAAAAAACAGTTCACTGTTAGTACCTCTATGAACTGTCCCAAAGGCCTAGATGATCCGTATGCCACAACAACCCTTCGATCCTGTTATAACCGTCCCAAAGTCCAGATTAGTCCATATGCACACAACTACCCTTTGATCCTGTTACACCACAAAAACTGCTCCACTGCTTACAATTGAGATTTATGCCCTTGGAATGGTGCTTGACCTGTGAAGGTGAAGCAGTTTGAAAAACAGAAAAAAAAAATCTCTAACTGCAGTAAACTGCTTGCTACAAATGTAACAAGTGGTTTGTTGCAGTTAAACACCATAATACCATATACGAAGCATTTCAGCCCTAATCACAACCACTTGATTGGCATTTGCCAATCATACTCCCTCTAACACCTTGCCCTGAGGGCAGCTGCCCTTCAGGCAAAGACTGCCTCACAGCAACCTGCAAAATACTAATTAGAATATAATTTTTCATCTGTTGGGGGTAGGAGACTTTCCAGTCAGGAATCTTTGGGGCCATTGTATTCAATAAGGGTTCTTTTGGAAGTAGAAGACAGTCAAAGGGGGCAAGCACATTATTAGATCTAGAAGAGATGCCAAGAGAGATTAGCTTTGCTAGGCAGAAGGACCACAGATGTGATTAAAACAAGTAAAAGAGAGCTCACTGTCAAACAGAGGTATCCTGATCAATTAAAAAGGGGTCTGTTTTAATTGGAATGCTTATAGGTTCATAAGTTCTGGCTAAGTGTAAAGCTAAAAGAAACCATAAAGCTCAGATACATCAAACAGTGGGAAGTAGCAGAGCCCCCCCTCCCATTAAGTAAACTCTCTCCACACAAACCTGGTGAAAATTTGCTATCACCCATCCAGTTATCCAGGCTGGTTTTAAAGGTTGCTAGGGAAGCTCTCTGCTTGAGAGGTATGGGCAGTCTATTCCAGAAATGGGGCAAACACTGGGTTGAGAATGGGTCACATCACCTTGTCTTGTTGAAGTGATTGAGCAGGTTTAGGTCTCTAGAACAGGTGTTTTCTTTACCACTTAGTCTATTTAAGTGAAGGAGTTCAAAGCTAGGTTATTTATAGCATAGAAAGGTAGAGAGAGATCACCCCTCAGCCGTCTGTATGGCACTGAGTATAGTGACACAGGTTTTAGTCTATCAGAGTATTCTAAGGTTACTGAGACAGGAGATCTTTTTAGTGAGAAAACTTTTAGGTCTCTCAAGCTGGTTTAGATGCTTGGTGAGGTACATGCAGAGGGGTGAATTACATTCACTGATGGACCTAACAACAGATAAATAAAATGGGATTATGACTTCTTTGGACTTTGGGGAGATGTCATGAAAAATAAGCTGTACAAGGTAGAACGACTTTCTGTTCACTACTACCACACATACATGGTGGTCGAAGAAGAGTCTGTTATCAATATATGTACCAAAGTACTTGACAACTGTGTCAAATCTAAGTGGAATGTTAAAATGGTAAGCAGTAGTGATGTTAGACTTACCAAAGGAAAACATGCAGCATTTGTTGGCATTAAGGGTAAGCTAAAGATCAATACACCAAGCACTTGTTTGGTCTAGGCTTTGCTGGAAATTTTAAGAATCAGAATAGGATTTGATAATGGCTAATTAAGTGTGCTGTTGATTAAAAACTAACGGCAAAGTGCCTTGATGTTAGCTTTTATGTCACAGTAATATATACCAAACAGGAGGGGATTCAGGACAGAGCCTCATGGGACACCAATGGTGACATTTTTCTGTCTAGAGCAAACAGCCCCCCTCAATCTTAACAGTATGGGTTCTGTCAAACAGCCAATTACCAATCTAGAAAACTATATATGGGTTAATCCTGATTTGAGAAAGTTTTTCAATAATGCATGCATGGCAGACATTGTCAAAGTCTTTGGCAAGGTCTACATAAGCAGTGTGGATTGTATAACCCTTATCCATGGCCCTTTCAAAGAATTTAACCAGGTTAAGTAAGCACAATCTGCCTTTTACAAAGCCAAACTGATGTCTGGCCATCGATACAAGATCACCTATATCAGTTTATTTGTTCAGCCATTACACATTCCAAAGCCTTGCAAATATTACAAGTGAGACTAATAGGCCTATAATTCCGATTGTCAGTACAAGGACCGACTTTATGCAAGGGCACCACAAATGCCATTCTCCACTCCTCAACGACATAACCAGTGGAAAGAAACATAAGTGTAAGAGATGAGGATTTTACTGAAGTTAACTATACTACATTTTTACCATATACGTTGGATAAGCTCATTATCACACTAGATGTAGGTCTGATCAAGGCTTGCTGAAGAATTGGGGTACCATAGGACAAGTTAAAAAAGCACACAATTTGAAGTCATCTGCAAACTTGGTTACCCATACACCTTGGATGTCCAATTTTATCACTCAGAAGATTTGATTCAAATGAGTTACTACTACATCTGGGAAGTGATGTAATGTAATTCTGTTGGCATTACAACAAAGTAAACTATCTTTACTGTTGTCACCAGCTACTATTAGAAAGAAGGCTTCCTCCTCAGTTACTTTACAAGATCCTTCTCCCTCTCTGACTTGGTAACCAGCGAATCAACACAACAAAGACTGTGGTCATGTTTGAGTCCTCAATGACAATATCACTAATACTAAGGTGAGGCCCCACACTCCTTGTATTAGACTTACTATGAGAAATTTGTGGAGGCCTCCTACGGCCCAACAGACATTTTCGGCCCTTACTGCACCCTCCCGGTTCTCCGTAGAGGAAACAGAATGAATGACAACCTATACTCCTTAGGCAAGGGCACCAAACCTTATGCTGCTAGCCCCACAATTCTAGTACCAGCCCCAGAAAGTAAGGACAAGAACATTTCAGGCATTAATCCTTCAATTTCTGTCGACTACAGAGATGTCAGTGTCAAGCTGGGCATCAATGACCTTAGTATCAATGATGTTGGCTTCAATTGTCAATGCTGGTCTCAACCCTTCCTGCGTCAAAACGCTCCTAGCCCTGAAGCTGGACTCTATGTTGGTTTTCAGCCTCAAGGCCTCAGCTCTGATATTAACTTCTACATTCTCAGTGCTGACATCAGGGTTTCTCATTTCAGTAGCTGGGACTATAGATGGAATCATTTCAATTAAGAAATTAGTTTTGATATCAGCAAGAAATCTGAGTCTATAAGCTTTTTTGCTGTAGCACACCTTCATAATATATCGAGTATCAAAAAGTCAGCCTCATCTCTGACTCAAGACATTCCTGTTGCAGTCTCTCAAACCACAGGATTTCTCATACAACGCAGGAGGACAAAAGGTGTTCAGCACCTTCCCCAGAACACAATGATTCCCAAATAGTTGTTTTCTGCTTTATCTGATTCATCTTCACCCAAGGCACATATGAAGGTAAAATGCAAAACAAAGTGCATAGACTTCCCTATAAAATCTCACACAGCTTATGTGAATGATGAAGATAATGATTCTCCTGTATCCTCCCCAGAAGACCTTGCATTCAGGGAGTTCCCGATGGTGGAAGACCACTTGGGGAAGCAGGCATACATGTCCTTCACTTTTTATTTGAGGATGCTTAACTATTTGGCCAATATAGGGGAGTTTTCACAAACAGTAACTGATGGAATGCTCCAAACCACAGACCTGTTGGCTGATGTACCCATTAAAGAGAAATTTAAGACTCAAATTGCAGTAGTACCTGCTATGGTCAACCTTGAAATGGGGTGAAGCCTATAAAATGCCACTAAAGGTTCAGTCTGGAACACAAGATCTGGCACAGATGTTCTTTGGCACCTGTAGCTCAAATTAACCAACTTCACCAAGGATGGTAAAGTGGCCTTTGTGAATACTCCACTCCAGGCATGTCTTGATTGGGCCCGAATTGGAAGCACACTTGAAAAATATGGAAAAGGGGTGCAAGACCCTTAACTGCTGCTGGCAAGAAACTTCAGCCTTCTCAAAGGACATTGCAAAGCTGCAAAGGAGTGCACTTCACATAAGATTCGGGCATGGACAGCAGTAAAATAAACAGTCTAAAAACGACCTTGATAACCAAGTTGATTTTCAGAGGTAACTAGACTTAAGGCATGGGTTCTTGGTAGTCATTGGGAAGTCACGGTCTGCTAAAGGTGGCCAGTGCTGATGCCTGGCCAGGCTATTCCTTCCCTGTTTGTCCTGCCACCTCTCTGTGTGGGGAGTGATTATCACAGATGGGTGTGTGAAGACAGTCACAACCAGGGGGTTACAAAAATACATTTTCTTTCTGCACCTGTTTCTCCACCCCCCTTTCCAGGTATGCTACTCTGTCAGAAAAAAGTGACTTAAACAGAAATCTCAAGCTTCTTAAACAAGACAGCCATTCAAGAGATCCCACCATACCAGAGATGGTCTGTATATTACTTCATGATCTTTTTGAAACTAAAAAAGGAAAAGGACCTCAGAACAATTTTGGATGAATGTGACCTAAACATATCTGTCCCATAATATGCAATTTGAAAGGTCTCGGTATAATCATTCTTATGTTTAGCAAAAAAAAGAAAAAGAGAGAGACTGAATATACTCTTTGGACATTCAAGACATCTACCACAAAGTAAACATCACGAAGCAATGCAAAAGGAATATGTACTTCTTAATCTGAGCCAGTCGTTATCATTTCCAGATTCCACCACATGGTGTCACATCAGCCTTCATTATATTTGCAAAATTGTACTTCTTTGGTCGTGGTGCACGTGTATCTACAGGGGAACTAAAGCATTCCCATAAGTGGGTGACTGTCTCCTAGTTGTCCGCACATAAAATTAACTGGTGTGAATGCATTAACCTCTGATAAAACTGCACCAAACTCTGCAAACTCCTAGCAATCTGCTTGCTAACTAAACATTTATGTATTGCTCCTGGTACACCAAGTTATGCAGAGCAGGATTCTTCCACAGAGAAAGTTCAGGCTCTTCAAAAAAAGGTTTCTGTTCTTCTTTAATCTTGTTCAAACACAGCTTACTTTTGTCTCAAGCTACTGGAGTTCATGGTGGCATATATACCAGAGATTCCTTGTGATATTTTATGTGATAGCTCTCCAATGGACTCTTCAGGATTAATGTCTCAAAATGTGAATCTCCAAAGTGCCAAATTCGCATCTCTTAGGCATGCAAACACCACTTCATTTAACATGGTGGCTAGACAGCTGAATTATTTCCTTCAGCAGTTCCTTCCACCACATTCTTCCATAGCAACAATCATCATGGATGTATCAGTACTGGAGCAGAGGAAGCATCATGACACGCAAACAGTTCAGAATATCATCATAACTCTCCCTTCACATCAACTTACTGCAGATTAGAGCAGTCTAACCCTTCCAGAATTCCTGGGCATCCTCACAGTGAGAGTCCTAAATATACATATGGACCATGCCGGAGTGATGGTACATCAATATACAAGGGAGAAACATGATCTTAAACCCTTATGTCAGGATCCTATGGTAATGTGGAAATGGGCAATGTCCAGCAACCATTTTCTTACTGCCATCCATATTCCTGGGGAGTTCACTTCCGTGAGAGACGAGCTAAACAGATGTCTGCTCTTACTCCACCCCCCAAAAGGTCTACCAGTTCCTCTGCAGCAACACTTTAACCTCAAAAGAAAAAACGAAGGAAAACCTGCTGTGACCCATTTGCCTCCCTGACCAACATTAAGTGCATAGAGCTCCCCCTCATTCTACTATCAGGAAATCCCTTGATGGACAGTCTAGCCTACCAGTGGTCAACTGGACTCCTCTACATATCACTCTATTTGCTCTGATATTTATTGAGAAGGTGAAACTTCACAAAGTCAAAGTCATCCTCATAACCCCATGCTGGTCTAGCAGATATGGTTTACCCTCCTAACTCATCTGATGAAGAAACACCTGCTCTTGATACTGACAAGAAAAATACTGTCCCTTCCACTAAGCAAACCCTACACTTTTGTATGTACCTCTCCAAACACCTGCAGCAGTTGGAGAGACCTCAGAGGTTGCTCACCAAGAAAATACAGTGTCTCCAAACCATGACCTATGTCAAACGGCTGAAAGCCCTGTCACTTTACTCTGTATCTTATAAGGCTGTTAAGAGGCAAATTGTGCCTGGTCTATAGGGCAATCTCAGACCCTTCCCTAATGAAAATGCTGCACATCCGCAAGTCAAATGGCACAAGAGTCACTCCCTCTAGGGATCTCAACCAAACCTGTGACATGAACATGCTGGAGAGACAGATGTCTCCCAGAGGCTACCGCTTCTCTGGAACAGGCTTTCTATTCACATAAAACAGAGCTCTTCACTGACCCTATTTAAATGCAACTTGGATAACTGGATGGGAGACAGCAAATATGCCCCTGGGGTAGCATCCATGTCCCTCAAGAACAGAGGTAGCAGGTGTTGATCATGACCCACTCTGTTCATAAATTTGTTCTGCGAACTCCGCAAAAAAGAACAAATGGGGATACTTAGGATTAACATGGCTAAGGTTTAAAAGGCTCTAGGGTCACTAGCCTAGTAACCTCCTATGAGCCTGTGTAGTTAGCTTTACTACTTCCAGGAGCTGTTAGCAATCCTTTTCATGCAGAAAGTACAGCTGTGTAAATTCTTACCATAACAGTAGATGTCCTTCTCATCACTGTTGCAGTATTCATAACCTGTGGGATCTCCTGCCAAGGACAACCCAACACCCGGACAGTACACCAAAGCCTTTACTTATTACCAGCATTATAAGTCAGATGGGCTGCTCCCTAACCCTAATGTTAGCACAGGGCATAGAGGTGACATACGGACACTCTAAACTCAGTGCTGAAGTGCCCAACAGAATTAGAGATACCCCAGAGGAAAGGAGAATACATGCATCCAGAGAAAAATGAGATGATTAAGAGAAAGGAAAATACTCCTTGTCCAGCCAGATGTTCCCAACAGAAAAAAGGTAGAAAAGGAAGGAAGGAATGGGAGAGGAGAGAAGAACTGAACACTGCAACAGTGAAGAGAAAGGTATCTACTGTTATGGTAAGATTTTACAAAACTGTACTACGTCCTTCCATATTACTGTTGCAGTATTCATTGCCAATGGGAGAGCACAAAAGCTACTGTAAAAAATGGGAGGAGGAAGACAAGGAGGAACCCTCCACAAATCCATGAAGGATAATCTTGGCAAATCACACCTTGGCTCTGGAAATTACTTCCAACTTGTAATGTTTAGTGAAGATGTGCACAGAGAACCAAGTAACACTTTCATGGATGGAAATGGTTTCCAAACCCATGAAGAAGGTTCCAGAAAAAAACACAACTGTGGTAGAATGGGCCCAAACAGAGGCAGCAAGCTGCTTGCCATGAAAGGAATAATAAAAGGAAACGGCATTAGAAATCCAGGATGAGGAGATTTGGTTAGAAACCTCCAAACCCAGTGACCTGGTATGAAAAGAAACAAAAAGCTGCTCATTTTTAAGTATGTTCTTTGTCTTATCTAAATACTCAAGCTGTCTACGAAGATCCCTGAAGTGCAGAACCTTCTCACTAGCAGACAGCGGTGAAAGAAAAAGGAAGGAAGCTGGATAGACTCTAAGGAACAACTCATTGACCACCTTCAGCTTAAAAGAAGGATTATTACACAGAGACAACACCTGTCCCTATGAAAAATCAAAAAAGTGGAAACCACCACCAAGGCTTGGAGTTTCAAAACTCTCTTGGCAGAGGTTAGGGCAACTAATAAAACAAACAGTCTTCCAGGTACAAAGCCACAAAGAAGAAACAGTAGGCTCAAAAGGAGCCTGAGTCAATTTATCAAAAACAAAATTAAAGGTCCCAAGATGGAGGGATACGTTTTATTGGGGGCCTGATGTAGAGGACACCTTTTAGGAATTGTTTAACCTCAAAATAAGAAACCAACAGTGGATTCAAAGGCTGACAAGCAAGCATTAACAGAAGAATAAGTCAAGCCAGCAAGTGAGAGAATAACAAAGGGTCCTCCACTGAAAAAGGATCCTGGTGAAACTCAATACACCAAAGAGAAAATTTATTCCACTTGGACATGTATGATTTGCTGGTATTGGGTTTCCTGGCCTCTTGTACAAACTAATCATATCCTCAGAAAACTGATGTCAAAAGAGGATTAAAACCCTATCATCCAAAGTGTCAACTGAAGTGTGGACAAGTAAGGGTGAAGGACAGACTCCTAGTCTGCTGTGTTAAGATCCACTCAGTAAGATAACTTGTGATGATTGCCCCTGGCCTGGTATAAGAGAAAGGAAACCAGGGCTGCCTGGGTCAAAAGGGAGTCACCAGCAAAATTCTTGGAAGCTCCTGTGTGCAGAACCCTGTGAAGAAGAGGAGAAAAAGCTTATACATCCCCTTCCAGGAAAAAGGCATGGCATCCACCTTCTAATCCAGAGGACTTGGGACTCTGGGACAGAATGATGAACTAAGTCAAGAAATGCTCTCTGTGAAGCATCCCTTCACGAGGGTGTGCCCTGGTTCTGCTCAGAGAATCTGACACAAGGCTGAGTTGCAGGAATGTAAACCACCCGAAAAGAAACCTTCTGTTGGAGAGCTATTTCCCAAGCCTGAAGGGCTAGTCTGCAAAGAAGAGATCTTGTGCCTCTCTGTTTACTGATGTACCACCGACTGTGGTGTTGTGCTTATACATCTTTAAAGGGTCTGGTGAACAAAGACAGAGGGAGTGGAAGGCCTGAGAAACAAAAACAAGTGCCTGCACCTCTTTTTTGTTGATGTGGTCTGACCACTGATGAGGGGGCCAGAGACCCCGAATCCTTAGACTGCCCGAAGTAGCCTCCATCCCTGAACTGAAGCACCTTTAAACAGGTCCACAAATTGAGTAGGAGGCTATAAAGGGACTCCTGGGATGAAAGATATGTGCTGAATTCACAAATTAATCTTACGTTTCAGACAAGAGAATAAGGAACTGGAAACTCCAGAAGGTGGCAATGTTGAAGCCATACCAACCGGAGGTACCACTGGAACTTTCTCATATGAAGCTTAGCAAAAGGAAGCATGGGAATTGTCAAAGCCATGACCCCCAAAGCTGTTAGAATCTCCCTGGCAGGAAAGGCAGACAGAGGAAGTAAAGACTGGAAGTAAGTTATTAGAGACAACCTTGGAAGCAAGCAGAGAAGCCAGCATTGGAATGGTCTGAATCCTGCAACCTAGAAAAATGTGATACTGACAGGGGGATAAGACGGACTTCTGGAGATTGATGGTAAAAACCCAGATTATGCAGAAGGACTCTGGTAAAGTGCAGATCCTACAGGAGCCTAGTTGGGGAGGGAGCCTGAAGAAGCAGCAAGTCCGGACAGAGAAATGTTTGTACACCTTTTAGCCTGCAGAAAGATATGATTGGAGTCAATCAGTTGATGATACCACCCTTGGGGTTGTGAAAAAATGAAAGGGCAAAGCAGAGAATGGAAAAAGAAAGAAAGAAATAGAGAAACATAAAATTTCCTGAATAGTGGGTGAATGGAAATATGGAGATAGGCATCCTTCAGATCTAGAGAAACCAAAAAGGCTTGAGGAAGTAACAAAGGGAAACGGTGTCTGGAGGAATAGTATCCTGAAAGAGGGTACCTTGAGAAATGTATTTAGAAAGGAAAGGTCTAGAACAGGCTTCCAGGACCCCTCTTTCATGGGCAGCGGAAACATCCTGGAATAAAACCCTGTACCCCTTAGGACCTCTAACATGGGTTGAATGGTGCCTCTGATCCAGTATTTCCTGCAGCACCCACGAAAAATGAGGAATTTACTCTGGAAGGGGTTGGGGAATGCCCAAGGGAAGGGGGGTGGTTCCAGACCATAAAATAGCTTTGACAGATGACTGAGAGAACTCAGGAGTCTTTAGTAATCTGTTAAAGAGTGACAGAGAAAATCTGATAGATAAGGGAAGCTGACTGAGGGAAAAGGAGGGCAGAATGTCAGATGGAGGCAGATTTGTCCTGAAAAGTTGGCTTTGGGGGTCTAAGCATCAGTGGTTTGTCAGAACAAAACATGCCTAGGAACCCTCCTCCCTTTAGAAGGCTGATCGCCTACTATGAACCTATGAACCTATCTGCCCTAGGGCATTTATAAGCCTAGCCAGTGTGTGTTTGGCTTTCGCCACCCATTTTAAATGAATTTTGCTATGCCCTTTTTCGAGGTTAGTATACTGTGCCTCTGTCTAACAGTGACACAGAAGTGATACCCGGGGTAAACCTACGATCTCCCATCCACTCATCAAGATTCCTCTTGAAGAGAGTCAATGAGGGACTCTGCCTAACCTGGACTGGGATTTTATTCCAGAGTGAAGGGAGCTTCTGTGTTATGAATCTGTCCCTCCAGCATGTCCTATTTATTTCAGTGCTGAGGTTCAAGTCTCTTGAGCGTGTAGCTCGATGGGATTTGGATTTTCTGAGGTGCAGCATGTCCATTAATTCCGGGTTGGACATGGCTTTATACGTCAGGCACAGATCGCCTCTGAGCAGGCGGTATGCCACTGAGTAGAGCTGGAGTTTCTTTAACCAGGCAGCATATGGCATCTGTTTGAGCCCTTTGATCCTCTTGGTGAGGTACTTTTGGGGTCTTTCCAGTTGCTGCAGGTGTCTGGTAAGGTACATCCCAAAAGGGGCATTGTTCTCAATTATGGGCCTGATGAGGGATGAGTAAAGAGGCACGATGACCTCACCTGATCTAGATGTGAATCCCTCCATGATTAGGTGGGCTATATAAAATGTTTTTCTAACCACTTTGGTCACGTGGTTTTCAAATGAGAGATTGCTATCAACTTGGGTCCCCAGGTCCCTAATGACTTCTTCCATACTTAATGGATTACCACCTATGTGGTAATTTGTGGGCACTTTGTTTTTGCCAAAGGGGATGACTATACACTTTTTGGCGTTTAGCTTGAGGCCATGGCTCTGGCACTATGTTTGAGGCTATGGCTCTGTTTCCATGAGGCCCTTTTGGAGGATGCTTGTGTCGTATGGAGAGTCGATTACGGCGAACAGTTTGCAGTCATCTGCGAACTTGGTCAGCCACAGTCCTTCCGTGTTGGCTTGTACCTCCGAGAAATATATACCGAACAAAAAAGGTCTCAGGACTGAGCCATGTGGGATGCCACTTGTAACTGGTTTGGCGTCTGACATGGCTCCAGCAATTCTAACCATGTGGGTTCCGTCCTTGAGCCAGTTTGCAACCCCATCTAGTGACATAGGGGTTTATATTTAAGCTGGTGAGCTTATCTATAATGCCCGAGTGGGGTATTGTATCGAAGGCTTTTGCGAGGTCCAGGTAGGCTGTGTGGACCACCTTCCCCTTGTCAATGGCCTTGGGGACTGCTTCAAAGAAATCGTTTAAGAGGCAGGATCTGCCCTTAAAGCCGAACAGGGTAGGATCCAGTGTCTGTAGGTCCCCAATATCTTTATTTATGAGGTCTATAATGATCCTTTACATAGCTTTGCATACCAAGCTAGTCAGGCTTATGGGGCGATAGTTTCCAGGATCCGTTGTGGCACCACCTTTGTGGAGAGGGACCACTGTTGCTGTACGCCACTCTTTGGGTACATATCCTGTAGTAAGGCTGAGACTGAACAGTAGTTTTATGTTTGGGTTTAGCTCTTCTTGGAGTTCATGTAGGACGCAGCTCGGGATCACCATCTGGTCCCATTGATGCTGTGTTTTTTTGCTTTGGAGAAGGCGGCTCTTACCTGAGCATCTGAGATGTCAGGGGGGCAGCACTCTGCTGGGATAGATATTTACCCTTTTGGTGGGGAGGGGGGGTTTGCGCTGAACCTGTCAGCTAGGATGTTGGTAATGTCTGTGGGTTCTGTGTATTTTTTGTCATTTTGGACTAATTTTGAGCATATCTGGGAATTCCCACCCAGGTTCCTAACATAACTAAAGAAAGCCTTGTGATTATCCTTAGTGTCCTGTGCAGTTTTTCTCTCGAAGCTGGCCTTAGACGATTTTATGAGTGCCCGTAGTTTTTTGCTAATACTGATCAGAGATGCCTTCCCTTTTTGGGATTTTGCTCTATCATGTAGTAGCTTCCTCCTTCTATTGTATAATTTGTTTATGGCTGGGTTCCACCAGACAGGACGCCTGCCTCTGGAGGACTGGGTCTTGGTTTTATTTGGGATTGCATGATCCATGCATTCCTGAAGGTGTTCATAGAATGAATTTATAAAGGATTCTGCGGTCTGGGACGTATTTTCCACAGGCCTGGGGGCTTTGAAGGATTCCACCTCAGTTTTGAGGAGTGTGAAATTTGCTATAGAGAAGTTTTTCACTGTGGTTTTCTGGGCAGGGGGTGGGGTCGGGATGTGAATATCCAGTGAGATTAGTTTATGGTCTGACCTTACCAGTGAGGGATACACTTCTGGTCTGGAGCATAGAGCCCCCCATGTTGGTGATGATCAGGTCCAGTATGTTTTCCCCTCTTGTGGGAGTGGTAACACGTTGTTCCATAGCATCTGAGTTTATAAATTCTAGGAACCTTTGGGCTAGGGTGTTGGGAGCTAGAGTAATGCTCCCAGTCTATGTCTGGGTAGTTGAAGTCGCCCAATATAATGGTGTTTGGAGAGACCTTCATATTTTCCAGTGTTCTCAGGAAGGCCGAGTGGGGTTCCTGGGTTTGGGAGGGTGGTCTGTAGCAGGCTATAAACTGGAAGGCAGTTTTACCCACTGTTAGTTGCACATGGATAGTCTCTGATGCTTCGTGCTGTGCCACCAACCTGGAGGTGTGGGTATCTTTGACGAATATTTATACTCCCCCTCCTTTTGTGGTTCGGTCCAAGTTTTGGGCCGAAAAGCATGGTATGAGGTATAACCTGGTAGTGCTGGGGTGCTCTCGGGAGCCTTGAACCAGGCTTCTGTTACTGCACAGATACCAATGTTCTCCATGCTAAGGAGAGTTTTGAGTGCATGCATCTTGAGGTTTAGACTTCTGGCGTTGAGTAGCATTACTCTTAGTTTCTTATCCCTTGTGATACCTATGGAGGTGGGTTTGTCTTTTGAGCCTTGCCTAAAAAAGGCACTATGGGGGTGGAAAGAGCCTCTGCCAATATCCGAACGCCCAGGGGTGACAGGTGCAAGCCGTCCGTAGCGAAGCATCGTGGCTTGTCGAGCATGTCATCCCAGGCTGACAGGCATTGCATCCCCTTTGAATGCCACCAATACTTAAGCTAATTGTTGAACTTGATCATCTTGTCTTCATATTGTGGCATCATTCTTGGTGAGGGTAAGATGCTACTCAAGGTCAGGGTCATACCGGCTTGGGCTACATGCTCAGAGAGCTCCTCTATGTCTCTTTTCATGTAGTCCAGGGAGGTACATCTCAGGTCATTCACATCAGCATGGACAATGATCGAGTCATATTTGTACTTGCCTTGGAGTGCCCCGAGTGCTTGTGTTATGTGGCGGATCCTAGCACCCGACAGGCAGCTCGCTGTGACCATCTCCTTGTTCAGCTTGGTGAGCAGGACGTCAGTGTGCCTGACGATAGAGTCACCTATTACAAGTGTATCAGGTGTGTTGTTTAGCCTTAAGGGCTGTGACTGTTCAGCACACTGGCTTTGTGAGCTATGTGTTGCACGTGTTTTGTTTTGGGGTAGCGGTTGCTTGGGTGTCTGCTTTGGAGGTCTCTGCTGCTTAGGCAGATTTTTATTTAGAGCCTCCGAGTATGTTTTTGTGTGTTTATGTGTTTGGTTTGCTGTCGTGGTAGGGCTATGTGAGACTGGAATTGTAGTGAGTGTGGTTTCCTTCCCCTCCTGACTGGTTACGCCAGTACTGTGTTGAGAGAGCTTAGCCTCCAGTTTGGCTATATGGTTGCATCTCTCAGATGTGTTGGAATTTGTTGGAAGGAGGAGAGGGTTGTCTGTGTACATGAGGCAGTTGTAACATTGTCTCAAGATTCCCAGATTCACCAGCTGGACCGGAGAGGAGATTGACAACTGACCTTTGGACATGCTAGAATAGTATTGGGAATTCCTTTATAACTGAAAAAAAGGGCCAATGGGGAACAAGGTACTCAAGGGGAGTTTGTGAGGGTGTAGTGCTTTTCATTTTTTAGTGCTGACTTATATAATTGCTTTAGTGAGCAAGTGCCGGGCTTTAGAGTAGGAATAGGGTGTTTATTATGAGAACTAGATCAGTTCTAAGGGAAAAAGTGAAGAGCAGACTTTGTGGAGCAGAGAATGGTTTAAACCCAATTAAGCGGAGCTGCCCGATGCTGCGCTATTTGCATACAAAAGCAGTTTAGCTGGACAATTCCTCTGAAACTTAGGAATGGGAGAGACAGAATTCTGCTTAAGATCCTTCATGACCTTGCCCTGGTCTTGTAAGGTCTTAAATAGGCAAATACAGTAGCAAAGAGATTTTGAACAGCCAAAAAAGCATCAAGAAGCTTGGCCTCAATATCATCAGGTAAAGCCTGAAGACAAAGCCAAGATTAGCGTCTCATGACAGAAACTGAAGCAACAGCTCAAAAGGTTGCATCAGCAGCATTGTAGCTGCACTTGAAGGAGCGAGTTTGATAATATGGCATGAAATACCAGGTGGCAAACTATACACTTGCCACTCCACAGCTCAACTGTTTTTGTCAGAGGGACACAGGTGGACAATAGTCTGTCCTTTGATAATCACATCGCCACAGTAGTCAGGAAATCCTTCTATGTGGCACACCTCATCACAAAAGGCTTCTCATCCAGAAAAAAAAGAGGTCACTGTTCCCCTCTACTCATCACTCATTAGACCCATTATAGAGTACAACGCCCCTTTTGGTATGTATCTCACAAGACATCTACAACTGGAAAGGCCGCAGAAATACCTCACAAAGAGGATTACCGGCCTCAAACAGGTGTCCTATGCAGACCATCTCAAAAAACTCCAGCTTTACTGAGTCGCATATCGCCTACTCAGAGGTGATCTCTGCCTAACATAGTAAGCTATGTCAACCCCAGAGCTGTTGGACATGCTCCATTTAAAGAAATCCCAATCCCTCCAAGCTACACGCTCTAGGGACCTAAACCTTGTCACCACAATAAACAGAACATGCCAGAGGGATAGATTCCTGTCCCAGAGACTTCCCATACTCTGGAATAAACTGCCTATATATATCAAACAAAGCTCCTCATTAGCACTCCAAGAAAAATTTTGATGATTGGATGGGAAATAGGAAATTCACCCCAGGGATCACCTCTGTGGCTCTGCTCGACAGTGGCACAGGAAAATAATTTTCTTGGGTGGCAAAAGCCAGGGTACCTTTTTGGCTGGGCTTATATAGGCCTCAGGGCCGATTGCCTAGTACCCACCTATGAACCTATGGAAGAAGCTTGGAAGAATGCAAAAACATGGAAGGCTCATCAGCCAAGACACACCACAACTGAGACAGAAAGACACTTGTAAAGCAACATGAAAGGATCAAGGATTTCATAAAAACAGCAAAGCTTCTGAAGGGCAGGAGGTTGGGAATCAGGAGCCAAAGAAGCTGCTGAAAAAGTATCAAACACAGCAACCATGGCAGGGGGATGAGCATCTGCTTATAGGAGTCCAACTGCAACAACTCATAACACCTTTCTTGGATGGCAGAGACAAAGGAGTAGTCTCACTTAAAATGTTCCATCATGCTAACTGCTGTATTCCCAAAGGCCAAGTCCTCTAAGGAAGAATCAGGATTTTGAAGACTCCTCCTCAGAGGCATAATCCAAAGATGATGGCAAATGGGAGGAGTAAGCTAAGGGATCATCATCAGAATCAGATTCCTCAGTAGAGGAGTCAAGCTCCCTAGATGTCTTAGTGTAGAGGACCAAGGACGAGCAGGAACATAAACCCCCTGCAGTGGTCTAAAAGCTATCAGAGCATTAAACAAGCCCCGAGTAAAATCCTGCTACTCCTTTTGAGGCTCCTTGGAGGTGGGGGAAATATATTTAGTTGTCTGTCTCTTCTTAAGGGGAACGTTGGCTTTAACCAACCTTGGTGGCTCTGAACTCTGCCTAGACTCAGGGTACCAGGAACCTCCTCCCTAAATAAGATCTGGGGAATCCCCTTAGGCCCCTCAGATATAATCAGACATGTTTCCCCCTCAACATCCTCCAAGCCACGGAGGATGTGAGAGACGTCAGGTCCATTCTGGCTTCCAATAGGGTTACGGCAGATGGAACCAACGTTAGCACTGGGTGTTTTTCAGGGTTATCATTCCAATCTAGAGAGATGTCTGGTGGAAGATGAACAGCAGCTGTATCAGACCTAGACTTCTTGAACTATTTCTTGAGCAATGGCTGTACCTCGGGGCAGATGGTTTTGGTTTGTGGTACCATGGGTCAACAACTTGAGGTACTGGTTCCAAAGAGAAATGGAAAGTGCAGACAGACAGCTGTGAAGTGTTTTTGGAACAAAAATGCCTGACAAATCAAGCAGTGAATGTAGTCATTAGAAGCACCTAGGCAAAACAAACACTTGTCATGATGATCATTAAGAGGAATTTGGCTTGATCTAATAACAAGTTTTAAGTGAAGCAAGTAAATAAAAGAACACACAGTGTAACAGTTTTTCTCTAATAAATAAATGTTCACAATGCAACATGAGAAGCTTGTAGTGAAAGGCAGCTGTGTATCTGGTTCTCATGTTACTATGGAGACAAGCTGACAAGTGTAATAAAAGCAGAAAGCTTCTTTCTTTCAATGACTAGGAGATAATGTTTTCAGAAAGCATTCAAGTCATTTTCTACATTGAGGAGAAGAATAAAAATAAAGATAAAACCAAACAGCACTTAGTGTAAGACACGCAGCCTGTACCATGCATTTTATACCATGCATCTAAGCATGGATAACCTTCATTATAGATCATTTCAAACATCTGAGTATGGCTGTCAGTCTAGAAAAATAATTTCAATTAGGAGGTGTAAACTTCATTATTTGAATAAGTACATCCATACTCAACTTTAAAATCATCTACTAACCAACAACCTCTTCTCTCATACACAACATGGTTTTCGCCACCATCATAGCACCACTAAGTACAGTTGTGTACACTTACCATAAATGTAGATGTTAGAGTGTATTCACTGTTGCAGTCATCACATTTGGGTTATCTGCCTGCAGGTAGCCCTCAGCCGGGCCAGAACACCACAGTCTTCGGATTCCTGTGTCGGATGCTCTCTCTTCTTCCATGATGTCAGGTCATCAGAGGTATAAAAAATGCAGCTGACGCCATTACATCAGTTTTTCTTGCCCCAGATGTCAGGTGCCCCCACAATGGGAAGCAATTATAAGTTATGGTACACGTCCATCAAAAGGCAAATACACCAGAAAACTTAAATATATCAAACAAGAAGGAAAGGTAGAGCCAAGAGAAGTCAGGGGGGCTGGAGGAAGGGTAACCAGGACTGCAACAGTGAATACACTCTAACATCTACATTTATGGTAAGTGTACACAACTGTACTATGTTCTTCGTGTTAAACTGTTGCAGTCATTACATTTGGGTTGATTCCCAAAGCTAAGGAAGGGAGGAGAAATTTAGAGAGAGCATGAAGGCCAGTTATTAAGCCCTGCAAGACTGCAGTGGCAAAACCAGCTCTGGATTTGGAAAAAATAGGCATGTGGTAATGCTTGGTGAAGGTATGTACAGAGCTCCAGGTAGCAGCTTCTAGGATGCCCCTGGTAGGGACTCCTCTGAGAAAGGCTGCAGAGGTAGATGCAGCCCTGGTGGAATGTGATCTTATCCCCTGTGGGGTAGGTTTTCCATGGTGCTTGTAGCAGAAATGAATGCAATGGCATATCCATTTGGAAATGGTTTGCTTTGAAATTGCCTTCCCCTGTGCCCCTGTAGCAAGGCCAACTAGCAGCTGCTCAGGATTTTCTGAGAGGCTTAGTCCTGTCCAAATAAAATCTAAGTTGTCTGTGCACGTCCAGAGAGTGCAGTATTCGTTCTTCTTTGTTTTGTGGATTAGGGAAAAAGGTAGGCAAATGAATGGACTGATTTAGAGCCACACTAGACACCACCTTGGGCATAAAGGAAGGATTGGTCCTGAGGGAAACCCTGGCTGCATGGAAGATAATGAAGGGTTCCACTGCCATGAGGGCCTGTAATTCAGACACTCTTCTTGCTGAAGTGATGGCTAGAAGGAAGGCTGTTTTCCAAGAAAGGAATTTCACCTCTGCTGGTGCAGCTGGCTCAAAGAGAGGGAGAGTGAGCTTTTCCAATACAAAGTTAAGGTCCCAGACTGGAGTAGGGGCTCTCCGGGGGGGGGGGGGTCCTTAAATTTTTGTACCCTCTAAGGAATTGCTTTAGCAGTGGGTGGCTCAGTATTATAATGAGGTGAAATGGCAGAGGCATGAATTTTAATTGACGAGAAGGATAGACCCTTGTGCAGCATTTCTGTTAAGTACTGAAGAATATGAGGTAGGCTGGACACCGTTGTGCCCATCCCCGGAGTCTGGCTCCAGGAACAGTATCTTTTACACTTTTCAGCATAGAATGTTCTAGTACTAGGCCTCCTTGCCTCCAGAATGACATCTAGCATCTAACTGAGGGATGCTATTGGAGAGCTCAAGGAATTAGCCAGGCTGCAAGGTTCAGGAGTTGAAGCTGAGGGTGCAGAATCTAGCCCGCCTGCTGGGACAGTAGGGAAGGGGTCTGAGGCAGGTGTCATGGTTCCTGCAGTGTCATACTGCGCAAGAGGGGGTACCAGTGCTAGCGTGGCCAGTCTGGTGCAATCAGTATTGTCCTTGGCTTGTCCTGTTTGATCTTTAGCAGAACCTTTGAGAATAGAGGCAGCGGGGGAGAGGCATAAACCGAGAAGCTTTCCCAGGTAAAGGACAGGGCATCCACTTTCCAAGCTTGACTGTGGGGAGTCCTTGTGCAGAATTTGTCCAATTGGTAGTTCTGAGGGGAGGCAAATAGGTCTACCTCTGGAGTCCCCCATTTGTTCCTCAAGAGGTTGAATATTTTTGGTTCCAGTTTCCATTCGTGTGGGTCCATGAGATTTCTGCTTAAGTAGTCTGCCTGTGAATTTAGCTTGCCTGGCAGGAATCAAGCTTGCAGGTGCACTTGGTAGCTTAAGGCTGTGTTCCACAGAGCCATGGCTAGTCTGCAGACAGGGTACGAGTGGGCTCCCCCCTGTTTATGTACCACATAACTGTGGTGGTGTCTGTCTTTAGCAATAGTTGTGCTGGGAGAATGCGGTCTCTGAAGGCTGTCAGGGAAATCTGTACAGCTAACATTTCTTTTTGGTTGATATGCAGGTGCATCTCTCTCGGGTTCCATTTGCCCTGAATGCACTGCCCTGCCAAGTGAGCCCCCATGCATAGTCTGATGTGTCTGTTAGGGTTTGAGACATTAGGGGCTAGAGTGAAAGGGAGCCCCCTTGTTGTGGTAGCAGGCCTCTGCTCACCAAAGGAACTCAGTCCTTATACAAGGAGTGATAGGAATCATTGATTCCAGGTCCTGAGAATGTTGACGCCATAGACTTTTTAGATACCATTGTAGTTTTCTCATATGCAGTCTTGTATATGTAATTAGTAGAATGCAAGAGGCCATGAACCCCAGGGCTTGCAGAATTCTCCTTGCAGATAGATGGGGTTTTGTGGCCAATACTTTGAAGTAGGTTATCAAATAAACTTGTTTCTCCGGAGTAAGGAAAGCCATCCGGGAAGTTGTGTTCAAAAGCTTGCTCCCAGGAATACAATCTGTTGGCAGGGTACTAGGTGAGATTTCTTTTCATTTATGGTGTACCCCAGAGAGGTTAGAAGTTTCTTTACAAATGCCAGATGTTGTAATAGCAAGTCCTGGCTTTCTGCCTGAATCAATTGTCCAAGTATGGGTATATTTCAATATTTCTCTGCCTGCAAAATGCAATGGCTGGAGCTAGACACTTTGTGAATATCCTGGGTGCAGTAGATAAGCCAAAGGGAAGTTCAGAGAACTGATAGTGCATGGAGCCTGCCCTGAAGTGTAGGTATTTCCTGCAAGATTCCTTTATTGGAATGTGCAGGTAAGCTTCCTTTAAGTCTAAGGTTGCCAACCAGGCATCTTTACCTAGCATAGGAAGAAGCTGTTGAAGTGTTAGCATTTTGAATTCTGGGATTACCAGAAAGGTGTTTAGAATAGAAAGTTCCAGGGTAGGACGCCAGGAGCTGTCTTTTCTGGGTACCACGAAAAATGTCTTGAATAAAAACCTAGTCCCCTTTGTTCTGCTGGGACAGGCTGAACAGCCCTGATACTTAGAAGAGAGAGAACCTGCTGTTGGGTCTCTGCCCACTGATTTGGGGTAGGTCTGGCCAACCGTTTGGGGTTGGAATTGGAATCTGTATCCTTGGAAACTATATTCAAAACCCATTTGTCCTGGGTAATAAGTTCCCAGTTTTTGCATGCAGGGCGAGCTTTTCTCCTTTTGAGGACGACTTCTGCTTTCTTGCCAAACAGTCGGTCTTGGTTTAAGGGAGCATCCAATAATTTACTTTTAACATGATCTGTCATTGTCCATGCTGGTGTGAATGACCTGAGATGTACCTCCCTGGACTACATGAAAAGAGACATAGAGGAGCTCTCTGAGCATGTAGCCCAGGCCGGTATGACCCTGACCATGAGTAGCATCTTACCCTCACCAAGAATGATGCCACAATATGAAGACAAGATGATCAATTTCAACAATTGGCTTAAGTGTTGGTGTCATTCAAAGGGGATCCAATGCCTGTCAGCCTGGGATGACATGCTCGACAAGCCACGATGCTTCGCTAGGGACGGCTTGCACCTGTCTCCCCTGGGCTTTCAGATATTGGCAAAGGCTCTTGCTACCCCCATAGTGCCTTTTTAGGCAAGGCTCAAAAGACAAACCCACCTCCATAGGTATCACAAGGGATAAGAAACTAAGAGTAATGCTACTCAACTCCAGAAGTCTAAACCTCAAGATGCACGCACTCAAAACTCTCCTTAGCATGGAGAACATCGATATCTGTGCAGTAACAGAAACCTGGTTCAAGGCTCCCGAGAGCACCCCAGCACTACCAGGTTATACCTCATACCATGCTTTTCGGCCCCAAAACTTGGACCGAACCACAAAAGGAGGGGGAGTATCAATATTTGTCAAAAATACCCACACCTCCAAGTTGGTGGCACAGCACGAAGCGTCAGAGACTATCCATGTGCAACTAACTGTGGGTAAAACTGCCTTCCAGTTTATAGCCTGCTACAGACCACCCTCCCAAACACAGGAACCCCACTCGGCCTTCCTGAGAATACTGGAAAATATGAAGGTCTCTCCAAACACCATTATATTGGGTGACTTCAACTACCCAAACATAGCCCAAAGGTTCCTAGAATTTATAAACTCAAATGCTATGGAACAACTTGTTACCACTCCCACAAGAGGGGAAAACATACTGGACCTGATCATCACCAACATGGGGACACTATGCTCCAGACTAGAAGTGTATCCCTCACTGGTAAGATCAGACCATAAACTAATCTCACTGAATATTCACATCCTGACCCCACCCCCTGCCCAGAAAACCACAGTGAAAAACTTCTCTAAAGCAAATTTCACACGCCTCAAAACCGAGGCGAAATCCTTCAAAGCCTCCGGGCCTGTGGAAAATATGGCCCAGACCACAGAATCTTTTATAAACACATTCTATGAACACCTTCAGGAATGCATGGATCATGCAATCCCAAATAAAACCAAGACCCAATCCTCCAAAGGCAGATGTCCTGTCTGGTGGACCCCAGCCATAAACAAACTATACAATAGAAGGAGGAAGCTACTACACGATAGAGCAAAATCCCGAAAAGGGAAGGCATCTCTGATCAGTATTAGCAAAAAACTACGGGCACTCATAAAATCGTCTAAGGCCAGCTTTGAGAGAAAAATTGCACAGGACACTAAGGATAATCACAAGGCTTTCTTTAGTTATGTTAGGAACCTGGGTGGGAATTCCCAGATATGCTCAGAATTAGTCCAAAATGACAAAGAGCCCACAGACATTGCCAACATCCTACCTGACAGGTTCAGTGCAAACTTCCCCCTCCCCACCAAAAGGGCAAATATCTATCCCAACAGAGTGCTGCCCCCCTGACATCTCAGATGTTCAGGTAAGAGCCGCCCTCTCCAAAGCAAAAAGCTCAGCATCAATGGGACCAGATGGTGTCCCGGGCTGCGTCCTACATGAACTCCAAGAAGAGCTAAACCCAAACATAAAACTACTGTTCAATCTTAGCCTTACTACAGGATATGTACCCAAAGAGTGGCGTACAGCAACAGTGGTCCCTCTCCACAAAGGTGGTGCCCCAACGGATCCTGGAAACTATTGCCCCATAAGCCTGACTAGCTTGGTCTGCAAAGCTATGGAAAGGATCATCATGGACCTCATAAATAAAGATATTGGGGACCTACAGACACTGGATCCTACCCAGTTCGGCTTTATTAAGGGCAGATCCTGCCTCTTAAACCTGGTCGATTTCTTTGAAACAATCACCAAGGCCATTGACGAGGGGAAGGTTGTCCACACAGCCTACCTGGACCTCGCAAAAGCCTTCGATACAATACCCCACTCGGGCATTATAGATAAGCTCACCAGCTTAAATATAAACCCCTATGTCACTAGATGGGTTGCAAACTGGCTCAAGGACAGAACCCACATGGTTAGAATTGCTGGAGCCATGTCAGACTCCAAACCAGTTACAAGTGGCGTCCCACAAGGCTCAGTCCTGGGACCTCTCTTGTTCGGTATATATTTCTCGGCGGTACAGGCCAACACGGAAGGACTGTGGCTGACCAAGTTCGCAGATGACTGCAAACTGGGCGCCATAATCAACTCTCCAGCCGACACAAGCATCCTCCAAAAGGGTCTCATAGAAACAGACAACTGGTGCCAGAGCCATGGCCTCAAGCTAAATGCCAAAAAGTGTATAGTCATCCCCTTTGGCAAAAACAAAGTGCCCACAAATTACCACATAGGTGGTAAAAGTACAGAAGAAGTCATTAGGGACCTGGGGACCCAAGTTGATAGCAATCTCTCATTTGACAACCACGTGGCCAAAGTGGTTAGAAAAACATTTTATATAGCCCACCTAATCATGAAGGGATTCACATCTAGATCAGGGGAGGTCATCGTGCCTCTTTACTCATCCCTCATCAGGCCCATAATTGAGTACAATGCCCCTTTTGGGATGTACCTTACCAGACACCTGCAGCAACTGGAAAGACCCCAAAAGTACCTCACCAAGAGGATCAAAGGGCTCAAACAGATGCCATATGCTGCCCGGTTAAAGAAACTCCATCTCTACTCAGTGGCATACCACCTGCTCAGAGGCGATCTGTGCCTGACATATAAAGCCATGTCCAACCCGGAATTAATGGACATGCTGCACCTCAGAAAATCCAAATCCCATCGAGCTACGCGCTCGAGAGACTTGAACCTCAGTACTGAAATAAATAGGACATGCTGGAGGGACAGATTTATAACCCAGAGGCTCCCTTCACTCTGGAATAAAATCCCAGTCCAGGTTAGGCAGAGGCCCACATTGACTCTCTTCAAGAGGAATCTTGATGAGTGGATGGGAGATCGTAGGATTACCCCGGCTATCACTTCTGTGTCACTGTTAGACAGAGGCACAGTATACTAACCTCAAAAAAAGGCATAGCAAAATTAATTTAAAATGGGTGGCGAAAGCCAAACACACTCTGGCTAGGCTTATAAATGCCCTAGGGCAGATAGCCTAGTATGAACCTATGAACCTAAGGGAGCAGGCAGTTGGGCAGGGCTTGGAAGGGTTGACGTCAAGTCACTGTGACACTGTTCCACAGGGGAGTGGCTTACTGCTCCCTGTTTTGGAAGTGGGAGCCCCCCACTGCTTAGGCCTGTGCGCAGTCTGAGACTGTAACCTAGGTGGTCTGCTGTTCCTGGGTTTGGACGGAGAGGGCCTGGAAGAGACTGAAAAGGACCAATTCTTTAAAGGCCAATGCCTACTACTAAACCTGGGAGTCTGTACTTGTAGGAAATCTTTAACAGTTTGCATAGATTTAGCTTTTTCCTCCATCCTTTTGAGGACTTCTTCTGCTTTGCTGCCAAACAGTCGGTCTTGGTTTAAGGGAGCATCCAATAATTTACCTTTAACATGATCTGGCAAGTTTTGCTCCTTAAGCCAAGCATGCCTTCTAAGTACAGTCCCAATGACAGCAGCCCTGCAAGATGCTTCTAAAGAGTCAAAACCACATTGCAAAGTATGTTTACCAACTTGTTCTGCAGAATGCATTAAATCCTGTAATTCTTTGTGTTCAGTACAGTCAGGAATCAACATAATTTTCTGTTTAAGTAGTCCCATAATATGCTGCTGGTATTTTAACATATGAAACTGGCAATTTAAAGCCTTAATGGCTAAAGTAGCAGAAGTGTATACCTTCTTACCCCATCTATCTAAGGCTCGAGAATCTCTATCAGAAGGGGTAGGATTTTTGGCAGCAGTAGCCTTAATGCCTTTTGGTCCTTGGGAAATGGTCTCTGGATCCATTGTAGGATTCTTGAAGAGGAACTTGAGAGAGAGTCGGATACTCTAATACCTGTCAGGTTTTCTGGGAGCTGGAGGTAAAGTGTCTGGGGAGAGGCTAGATTCCAAGAAAGCATCATCTACAATGTCCAGAACAGGAGGGATAGCTAAAGGCCTGTGTTGAGGAAGGAGTAAGAATTCCCCAAGCCTCTTTTTGGAGTCAGAGTAATCCTGTGGAAATGCTCCCTAAGAGTGTGCAAGGTTTCACCAAAAGAAAAGTCTTCTGGAGGGGAAGCAGAGGGAATGGAATCCTCTGCATCAGAATCCTCATAGGTAGACAAGGGCAAATCCTGGTAATCAGAAGGAACTGAAATATCAGATTCCTGATCAGAAGAATCAGAAGGAAAATCAGTTCTAGGTCTCTTAGAGGTGGAAGGCTGGCTTACACTAATTAAGGTAATAAGGTCTTCAGCCATTCTAAGCATTTGTTTTTTAGGCATATGTGGTTTGGATGTCGGTTTTCTAGGCATGGTGCAAGTTTTAGGCCTGGATGAAGAAGATGGCGTTGGTTTAAAATGCAAGTCTGTAGGCCTGAATACACCCTCAGAAGCCGGTGCCTGTACAGCAGCTCCGGACCCATCCAAGGTAGAGACATCCGCAGGTTCCATAGTCGAAGAAGCATCTCGCGGCATACCAGACTCTGAATGGATCTCAGTAGAGGCCTGCGAATCTGAAGTAGCGGGCATCAGGGGCTGTGAAAGCGCCTCACTGAGTACCGGCGGGACTGGCTTAATGGAAGCGTTGTCAGCAGTTTTGGACGTATGCAGTCTGTCTCTGTCTTTATCTTTACGTTTTTTTGGAAGATCGGTAGCCATTTTGGAGTACTAACAAGTACCGAAATAATTTGCTGCAAAGATAGCCCAACGATGAATAGTTTGGGGGTTGAACAAGGCACAAAACCGACAGCGAGGGATGTCGTGGTCTGGGCCTAAGCAGGGAATACACTACAAATGAAAATCTTTATGAGGTATTTGCTTTCCACAGGTAAGACAATTGTTAACTTTTACTGACATCGGTTGGAGCCAGAAAAAAGATCCCCAACGGGGTACTTATCTTTTTTTGAAGACTTCGGTTCTGAAACTCGAAAATGAAAATTTCAGGAGTCCGCCAACCTGCACTTGCGAAGTGCTTCTGCTTCAGGCACCGCACGGCAAGAAAAACTGATGTAATGGCATCGGCTGCATGTTTTATACCCCTGACAACCTGACGTCATGGAAGAAGAGACAGCATCCGACGCAGGAATCCGAAGACTCTGTTATTCAGGCCGGCCGAGGACTACCTGCAGGCAGATAACCCAAATGTGATGACTGCAACAGTGAAACACGAACAACATCCGCCGGCCTCAGCTTTACCAAAACTGTAAACCATCACAGAAATCAGAACAGACTTGTCTCTGCCATCTTTTTAGACCTTTCCCAAGGCCTTTGATACTGTTTCACACCAAAACCTACTGTCAGAACTGGCTACCCTAAACCATAGTCACTCAGCTTAGCATGGTTCCATAGTTATCTAACCAGGTGACAACAAGCTGCTCCGTGAATCAGGAGCTATCATCTTTACTTCCTGTTAGCATTGGAGTCCATCAAAATTCTATACTAGGCCCCCTGCTTTTTAATATATTCACTAACCAATTGCATAAATCCACTTCACTTTTCTCAGTTATCCAATATGCAGATGACTCTACCATCTTATGTAATGCATCCTCTCTCACACAACTACTCTACCATCTTATGTAATGCATCCTCTCTCACACAACTACAGTACACCACACAACAATCTTTCTTGGAAGATGAACATTGGCTAAACAAAGCTAACCTTATACTAAACCAAACAAAACCAAGCTTATGCTATTTCTTCCAACCAAATCTACCATACCCCCAAACCATTTTTCATATATATTCCTCAAACAGCGCAATTATTATTGCCACCTCCCAAACCAAACTACTAGGTGTAACAATTGACAACAAACTAAAATCTGATACGGTGAAGCCCTATTCTCAAATCAAATAGCCAAATTATGGAACACTCTACCCCACACCCTACAAAATGCACCTGAATTTACCAGTTTTAAACTACTACTATTTGAACATCTATCCAAGAACTGTCATTGCTCCTGTGCCAAACCTGACTGACAAGATATCTATAACTCTCTCAACACACTGTCCACTCCTTATCTCATTTTCTCCCTCTCCTCAGTGTTTACTACTACTCAAAAATAAATATATATAAAGGAAATCTCATTTGGTCATAACTATTATTTAATATGTACACACTACTAGCTATTTTTTCTCACAGTGATATTCACTGAAATGCTTGTATTTTTCTTTTTGAACATGTATCTACTAGAAAACTGTATTGAATATTACTTTGTGTAGACTAAAGTACAGTTGTGTACCTACCATAAATGTATATGTTCGAGTGTATTCACTGTTGCAGTCATTACACTTGGGTTATCCTGCTGGCAGGCTACCCGCAGTCGGCCTGAATTTCAAAGTCCTGGTCCGGCGTCAGTTGCTGTCGCCTCCTCCCTGACGTCAGTGCGCCAGGGGTATACAAGAGTCAGCCGATGCCAGTTTCTTCAGTTTTTCTTGCCCCAGATGTCAGGTGCCCCCAAAAGGGTAGGCTAAAAATATTGCTTATAAAAAAGCATGCACTAACATAAACATTACCTTCATCTACAAGCAAATACACCACATAGGTTGTATAGAATAGAGAAGTACAGATAAATCCCAGCAAAGAAAGAGGGATGGTGGGTGGGTAACCTGGACTGCAACAGTGAATACACTCGAACATCTACATTTATGGTAGGTACACAACTGTACTATGTTCATCGTGTTTCACTGTTGCAGTCATTACACTTGGGTTGAATCCCAAAGCTGAGGTAGGGTGGCTGGGTCTAAATACAATTAGGAGTGGCTATGAGGCCCTGCAGAACTGCAGTGGCAAAACCTGCTCTGGATTTAGAGTAAAGGGGTAAGTGGTAGTGCTTTGTAAAAGTGTGCAGTGAAGTCCAAATTGCAGCCTCCAAAATATTCTTGATTGGTACTCCTCTGAGGAAGGCTGCTGAAGTGGCTGCTGCTCTGGTTGAATGTGGCCTAATGCCCTTAGGCACTGATTTGCCATGTTGTGAATAGCAGAAACGAATGCAGTGGCCTATCCATTTTGAAATAGTCTGCTTAGAGATGGCCTTTCCTTGTGATCCTGCAGCATATGCCACTAAAAGTTGCTCAGTCTTTCTGAAAGCTTTAGTTTTGTCGAAGTAGAAGCATAGCTGTCTGTGTATGTCCAAAGAATGCAGAAGTCTCTCCCCTTTATTCTGTGGGTTTGGATAAAAAGTAGGCAAATGAATGGTTTGATTAAGAGCCACACTGGACACTACCTTAGGGATAAAATGCTGGGTTCGTCCTTACAGAAACCCTGTCCGGATGGAAAATAATAAAAGGTTCCACAGCCATTAATGCCTATAACTCTCAGACTCTTCTTGCTGAAGTTATTGCTAGGAGCAGAGCTGATTTCCATGATAATAATTTTATCTCCGCTGTATTGGCTGGCTCAAATGGAGGCAGTGTGAGCTTTTCCAAGACCAAATTGAGGTCCCATGTAGGTAATTAGTGCTCTCCTTGGAGGTCTTATGTTTTTGGCCCCCACTGAGGTACTGCCATAGCAGTGGATGTGAAAAAATAGGTTGTTCTGTATTGCAATGGGCTGAAATGGCAGAGGCATGTATCTTAATTGATAAGAAGGATAGGCCTTTGTCCATCATCTCAGTTAGGTATTGTAAAATCTGAGGAATATTTGGAACAAGCGTGTCAATTCCTTGTGTCTGGTTCCAAACACAGAATCTCTTCCATTTTTCTGCATAAGATTTTCTGGTGCTGGGCCTCCTGGCCTCCAAAATAATATCCATAACTGCTTTAGAGAGAGTTGTGTTGTGAGTGGTTATATTATCCACCATGCAGCCAGATTTAAGGTTCTGAGTTGGCTGTGCAAGATCTGATTGTTTTGCTGGGTCAGTAGATGAGGAATCTGAGGCAAGTCCAGGCTGGGCCTTGAGACGAGCTCTTTAGGATTGGATACCATTGCTGGCGTGGCCAGTCTGGCGCAATCAGTATCATTTTTGGCTTCTCTTGTTTGACCTTTAGGAGCACCTTGGGGAGGAGAGGTAGTGGAGGAAAGGCATATACTGTAAGGGTTTTCCAGCTGAATGACAGGGCATCCACCTTCCATGCTTGTTTGTGATAAGTCCTTGTGCAGAATCTCTGTAGTTGGCAGTTGTGAGGGGAGGCAAATAGATCTATGTCTGGACATCCCCATTTCCTTGTTATCATGCTGAAGACTTGTGGATCTAGTTTCCACTCGTGAGGGTCCATGAGGCTTCTGCTTAGTTCGTCTGCCAGAGTATTTGTCCTTCCTGGCAGGAATTGTGCTTGCAGGTGCACTTGATAAGTCAATGCTGTGTTCCACAAAGTCATGGCTTGTCTGCAGAGGGGGTAGGAATGTGTGCCCCCTTTTTTGTTTATGTACCACATGACTGTAGTATTGTCCGTCTTTATCAACAGTTGTCCCGGATGGAATAGGTCCTTGAAGGTTGTCAGGGCATTCTGTACAGCTAGCATCTCTTTTTGATTGATATGAAGATGCATTTGGCTTGCGGGCCACGTGCCCTGAATACATTTTCCTGCCATGTGGGCCCCCCAGGCATAATCTGATGCATCCGTTGTTAGTGTTTGCCTGGCTGTGGATAAAGTGAATGGCTGTCCCTTGTTGTGGTGACAGGCCTGTGCCCACCATTGAAACTCCTGTTGCAGGCAGGGAATGAGGGAAATTAAAGATTCCAGGCTGTGGCAATGTTAAGTCCAAACACTTTTTAGATACCATTGTAGTTTCCTCATATGCAGTCTTGCATATGGAATTAGCAGAATGCAGGATGCCATGAAGCCCAAAGCCTGCAGAATTTTTCTTGCAGGTAACTGGGTCTTTGTTGCCATCTTTTCGAAGTAAGAAATCAGTTGCCTTTGATTGTCTGGCGTGAGATAAGCCATCTGGGCAGTTGTACTTAAGCTTGTACCCAGGAATATTATCTCTTGAGAGGGTACTAGTTTTGATTTCTTTTTGTTTACTGTGTACCCTAAGCAAATTAGTAATCTTTTTACAAACGCCAGATGCTTCAGTAGAATGTCCTTGCTCTCTGCTTGAATAAGGCAGTCGTCCAAGTAGGGATATATTTGAATTTCTCTGTCTGCAAAATGCAATTACTGGTGCCAGGCATTTTGTGAAGACCCTGGGCGCAGTAGATAAGCCAAAGGGCAGTGCAGAGAATTGGTAGTGCATTGAGCCTGCTATGAATCTGAGGTATCTTCTGCAAGATTGTCTGATTGGGACATGCAGGTATGCCTCTTTGAGGTCCAAAGTTACAACCCAAGCCTTCTTGCCCAGCATGGGCAGAAGCTGCTGCAGTGTCAACATTTTGAATTTTGGAACGTCCAGAAAAGTGTTTAGAATAGACAGGTCCAGTATTGGTCTCCAGGCTTTGTCCTTTCTGGGTACCAAGAAAAGTCTTGAGTAAAATCCTTGTCCTTGCTCTTGCTGTGGTACTCGCTGAATAGCCCTCATGTCCATGAGAGATGAAATTTGCTTTTGTGCCTCTGCCCATTGATTGTGTGGCAGGTCTGGCATACCTTTTGTCTTTGGAAGAGTGTGAAAGTGGAACCTGTAGCCCTGAGAAACTATATTCAAGACCCATTTGTCCTGGGTGATAATGTGCCAGTTTTGTGAACAAAGTGCTAGCTTTCCCCTAGGGGTGTTGCCAAAAGATAAGTGCTTGGCTTTGGCAGTGGAAAGTCATTGGGACTGTTTCCTATATGACTGTGATTTGTCTTCTCCGCTTTTGGAGGTAGAAGCGCCCCATTGTTTAGGCCTGTATGAGCCTTGGGGCTGAGATCTGCCTCTAGGACGCCTGTATCTGCCTCCTTGTGGCCTGTCTGACACTGGAAATGACCAATTCTTACAAGGCCAGTTCCTGCTAAATCTGGGTGGCTGAACCTGTAAGAAATCCTCAACTGTCTGCATAGATTTCGCTTTATCCTCCATTTTCTTTAACACCTCTTCTGCCTTAACACCAAACAAAGTATCATGCTGTAATGGAGCATCCAATAATTTTGCTTTAACATGATCAGGCAGATTCTGTTCCTTTAACCAAGCATGCCTTCGAATGACAGAGCCTGTAACAGCAGCCCTGCAAGAGGCCTCCAGTGAATCAAAACCACATTGCAAAGTATGCTTTCCCACTTGTTCAGCTGCATGCAATAAATCCTGCATTTCCTTGTTTTCAGAACATTCAGAATTTAACATTTTCTGTTTTAGCAGTGACATTAAGTGTTGCTGATATTTAAGCATATGAAACTGACAATTTAAAGCCCTTACAGCCAAGGTAGCAGAGGTGACTTTTTTCCCCCATCTGTCCAGTGCTCTAGAATCCCTATCAGAGGGGACAGGGTTTTTTGCAGTGGAAGCCTTGACCCCCCCCCTTTGGGACCCCGAGATATAGTTTCTGGGTCAGCAGCAGGGTTTTTATATAGAAATTGATGTGAATCTGGAACCTTGTAGTACCTGTCTGGCTTAACGGGTGCAAGGGGTAACGAGTCAGGAGACAGGCCGGACTCTGAAAATACATCATCTACAATGTCTAGTACAGGTGGAATAGCAAGAGGTCTGTACTAATGCAGTAAAAGAAAATCTCCGAGCCTTTTCTTAGATTCTGAGTAATCTTGGCTCTCCCAGTGAAAGTGCTCCCTCATGGTATGCAGGGTTTCCCCAAAAGAATAGTCCTCAGGAGGAGAGGCTGAAGGGATAGATTCTTCAGCATCAGAATCCTCATAGGGAGGAAGAGAGTATCCCTGTTCTGAAGAAGAGTCAGAAGAAATGGAAACCTGATCAGAGGAATCATATTCAGTGTCTTGCCTAGGCCTCTTATCAGGAGGGGGATGGGAACCCCTGATCACAGTAATTAGGTCTTCGGCCATTTTGAGCATCTGTTTCTTAGGCATGGAAGTATGTACAGGAGAATGCTATACTTGTTTCTTTGTCTTTAAAGTTATTTTAGTCATTGCCTTGGACGCTGAGGTTGGCTTGATATATAACTGTGTAGGTCTGAAATCACCCTCAGAAGCCGATGCCTGCACAGCAGCTCCAGACCCATCTGAAAGAATAGTTTCCGAAGGTCCAATACCTTGAGTATCCAGAGGCCTAGTTGTCTCCACGTGGGAGTCAGAAGTGGCCTATGGCTCTGAGGTAGTGGGTGTCAGGGGCTGCGAAAGCGCCTCACTGAGAACCGGCGACTGGCCTAACGGAGGCTTTGTCGTCGGTTTTGGACCTCGGATGCCTGTCCTTTTTTTTTTTTCCTTGCGCTTTTTATGAACTCCGGTCGTCAGCTGTTCCGACGGCATTATATAATTTAACCTTCAGCCAAAGTAATGAAAGGCAAAATCGTTCCAACACTTAATAGTGCGTTGGTTAAATCTAGCACAAAACCGACAACTAGCAACGTCATGGTCAGGGCCTAGGCAAGGAATACAGTAAGAATGAAAATCTTTATGAGGTATTTGCTTCCCACAAGAAATACAATAGTTAACTTTTTCTGACATCGGTCTGGAGCAAGAAAAAAAGTTTCCCCAACGGGGTGCTTAGCTTTATTGAAGACTTCAGATCTGAAATTCGATTTTGAAAATCTCAGGAGTCGGCCGACAGGCACTTGCGAACTGCTTTTGCTTCGGGTACTGTGCCGCAAGAAAGACTGAAGAAAATGGCGTCGGCTGAATCTTATATACCCCCCTGGTGCACTGACATCAGGGAAGAGGCGACAGCAACCGACGCCTGACCAGGACTTTGGAATTCAGGCAGACTGTGGGTAGCCTGCCAGCAGGATAACCCAAGTGTAATGACTGCAACAGTGAAACACGAACATCTAGAAGATATGTATTCTGCATCTTACTGTATTGTATACTATTGTATTATCTATTATTGTATATTGCTTGTATTTCTGTCGAGCTTTTCTCCCCGGGTCTCTGCTGAAAATGGGCTTCTGGCCCAGTCAGACTTTCCCAGTAAACAAATGTAACTAAATAATAAATAAATAAATAATACATAGTTTTTGGGCTTTTCTATTAAGTTAAGTTATGAGGGTGCGTTTTTTTTTTTTGTTACGGTTTTCATTAAAACAAACAATCTTGTAAGATGTGACATTGATTCAAACAGATATGAAAAGAAACAGTGCATACATGAAACACAAAATGTATTTATTTTACATTTGTTTACCAGGATTATCCACTGAGCTAAGAATAATTAGCTCCTTTTCAGTGGAGGCCCGGGGAGAAAAACTCCAACAATTAACATGACAAGCAATAAAAATGTCAAAAAAATTAAACAATATAGAATGGATACACATAACCTTAGCCTAAAAAGCTTACTAGTAATGGAGCACAATAATATATACAACATGGCTTAAGACATAGAAACTAAGGAAAAAGAAGAAAAATAAAAGGTAGCAGTGAAAAAATACAACAGGTGTATAATTACATTTGAAAACATTATCAAAACAGCAAATAATTGCAATAGTTAATATCTTCAATAACTAAGATTTTCAGATAAGTAGGTAAAATAGACACTTTAAAAAAAGTCAAGTATAACACTATCACTATGATAAGGTTTTTTTTTTTAAAAGAAATGGTCTCACACATATATACAGAAAAGAAAGAGTAGTGAACTATATTAAAACTAAGAATTGTAGATTTGTAGTAGTAAGGGGCTACTGGCAAGGGAAGAGGATTATGCTGGCATGCACTTGCATTTCACCCAAAACTGCTACAACAAAGCTTAAGAAAATTCTGGGAGAAATGGTCGGCTTTCAGCAGGGAATATTACTTACAGGTGGGGATTGGAATTTGATTTGCAACAGTGAGAATATATCTGGGGGGGCCTATAATGGAAAATATAAGAAAAGGGGGGTATATTTTTGAAAAAAAAATTATGAAAATATTTGTTATGGAAGATGTGAATTCAGTAGCAGTTCAGAGAAAATGTACATACTATTCCCCGAGGTACACAGACTGGGCTAGGCTATACAGAAATTATATTTCAGAATAACACATGCAATTAAATGAAAGTTTTGACAGGATTCCAATAACTATTTTAGATCATGTGCCAATAACAACTAAAATAAAAATACAGGGTAATGAAATAAAAATGAGATGCTGGCACTTCCCCACTTATCTGTTAAATAGCCAGGAATTAAGTAGTGGAAATTATTTGGGACTTATTAGAAAAAATACAAATTTCTTCAGAAAATATAGCTAGGAAATGTGATGAAATTACAGGGGAGTTTAAAAATAGGGTGGAAATAAAAGAAAAAGATATGGTTAAAAAGTAACAAAAATTATTTACAACGACTGATAATAGGTTAAAGTATTGCAGAATGGCGAACTTCACAGAACAAGAGGCACAACTACAGAGAGCTAGAGAGAAAATAAGGAATTATCTTGATAATATGCAGGAGTTTAGAAAAACTGCTGTTAAGCAACTGTTTTTGATGATAACTCCAAAGCACAAAAGCTTTTGGCACAGCGACTCAGTCATCAGAAAGCTGCCAAGCTTAGGGAGCCTATAACAAGGAAAATAACCAGAAATGCTATAGAGGTATTAGAAATATTTCAGAAATTTTATGAAAATCTGTATAAATCAGAGATGTGGAAATCAAGAAAAAGTACAAATGGAAATGTGTATGAGAAAATTAACAGGCCAAGATTAGCAGTAGATGAGACTCAATTACTAACAGTTAAGATAGGAGGAGATGAAACAAAAATGGTAATGCATAACCAACCTACAGGAAAGTCACCAGGAACAGAAGGTATTCCTGTGGAAGCTTGGAAACTCCCAGGAATATAATTTGTTGACAGGGTACCAGCTGTGATTTCTTTTTGTTTATGGTGTACCCCAGACAAGTTAGCACCTTTTGTACAAATGCCAGATGATTCAAAAGTATGTCCTGGCTTTCTGCCTGAATTAGACAATCGTCCAGGTATGCGTATATTTGAATACTTCTTTGCCTGCAAAATGCAATGACTGGAGCTAGGCACTTTGTGAATACCCTGGGCGCAGCAGATAAGCCAAAGGGCAGTGCAGAGAACTGATAGTGCATGCAGCCTGCTTTGAAGCGTAGGTATCTTCTGCAGGTTTCCCTGATTAGGATGTGCAGGTAGGCTTCCTTTAAATCCAGTGTTGCTAACCAGGCATCTTTGCCTATCATGGGAAGCAACTGGTGAAGAGTTAGCATCTTGAATTTTGTAATCACCAAAAAGGTGTTTAGGATAGAAAGGTCCAGGATAGGTCGCCATGAGTTGTCTTTTCTGGGTACCAGGAAAGTCTTGAGTAGAAACCTTGTCCCATTTCCTCTTCTAGTACAGTCTGAATAGCCTTTAATCTTAAGCGAGCAAGTACTTGCTTTAGAGCCTCTGCCCACTGATTTGAGAGAAGAAAGTAATAAAGAAATGGAAGTTTTTGCTTACCAGTATTTTAAATGGAGGAGAAGCACCAACACCCCACAAGAAAGCTGTGGTATAGCTGTTACACCTGAAGATGGTAAAGATCCATCAAATCCAGCTTCCTATAGGCCCATTTTGATTCTAATCCATTATATAATGGCTAAAAACAGCAAAGGTGATGCCAATATGGATCAGTGTGGTTTTGTGGAGGGGAGGCAAATATTTGACAACATTAATAGAACAATGATGATCCAGATGAAGCAGAATGTAAGAAAATACCACTGTTGTTGGTCTGCCTTGATGCAGTGACAACATTCAACAGATTTGGCTGGGATTTTATGAGTAGAGCAATGGAAGCACTTGCATTCCCTGATAAAATTATAAGGCTGATTTGGAGTACATATGAGGGATTAGAGTTGAAAATTGAAGGGTGTTGGGTGGTCCTCTATGATGAGTTATGTTTGAGTACAGGAACCTGGCAGAAGTGTCCTCTTTCCCCTTTGTTATTTGCTTTATATTTACAGCCACTGGCAAAGAAAATAAGACTCGGAAATTCAAGGATGTAATTATTATGGTAATCAAGAAAAGTGTGTCTTGTTTGCAGATGACATTATTTTGTACCAGATAAAACAAGAAAAGGACATTTCAATATTGTGGAACATTCTGAGACAGTTTCAAGTCTTTAGGGATAGAAAATTAATGAAGATAAAATAAAAGCAATTGCTGTAAATTATGTACCCACTAACAAATTAGTTCGGCAATACCCATATTTAGGAGGACACGATAAAATGAAGTACTTATGAGTATGGGTTAAAAAGGATTCTGTTCTGGCATCTAAGGACATGTGGGAAGAGACTAAACAACAGATAATGCAAAAAGTGAGAAAATGGAATCTCTGTTTTATGGATATGAATAGCAAGATACAAGCAGTGAAAATGTTTTATTCCCTTTAGTTTTACACATTTGTTGATAAAAATATGCCTGATCTGAGAAGCTGTGGATAGCGATTAATAAAAGAGTTGAAGGATTTTATCTGGGAGGGAAAGAGGGCAAGAGTCAAGTGAGACAAATTAATCCTTCCAATAGGACAAGATGATTTAGAACCTGATTTGAAGGGGCATTTCAGATCTACACAGTTAATGCTCCTATACATAGCACAAGCAGTAAGCTATAATTCAAGTGGAAAGGGATGATGATGAAACAGAGGGAAGCTCAAGAAACAAGGAAAGACTGGAATTCTGGATGTAGATCCTTAAGGAGAACAATAACCATACAGAATATTATATTCATAAAGTAGTACAAAATATTTTAAGAATTAAGCCAACATGGATATGGAGAAAGGCAATTCTGCTAATAGGCATGACTACAATTAGGGGTACAGAGAACAGGCAAGAGAGGGCTGGAATTTACTGAAAAAAACAGGCAAAGGAACCAAGGTATTGGTAGCAAATAATTACAGAGGGAAAGTTAATACAATGAGAAGAGGCCAAGAATTCATTTGGACTGCAAGCTAGAGATTGCCTTCCCTATCAGGGATTGATAGAGTACAGGTAAAGAAAAAGAAATAGGGGGATGCTAAGTGAAAGCACAGTTATGTAAAATTTTACCATAAACAGTAGATGTCCTTCCCTTCACTGTTGTATTATTCCTTACACTAGGGATCCACTGCCAATGGAAGTCTGACATCCGTACAGGGATGGAGGCAGGGAGGGAATACTGCAACAGTGTAGAGAAGGATACCTACTGTTATGGTAAGATTTTACACAAATGTACTATGCCCTTCCAAATCACAGTAACAGTATTCCTTACACTAGGGAGAGTACAATAGCTCAAGTGGAAGGTCCAGAAGAGCCCTCAATAAAGCCATTCAGGATAACCCTGGAAACAATATCCAACTTATAAGTATACGCAGAAGTCCAAATAGCTGCCTCAAGGATAGAGTTTGTATCCAATCCTTTAGAGAAAGCAGCAGAAAAAGCTACAGCCCTTGTAGAATGAGCCTTAACAGAAGTTGAAAGGCACGGTAAAAAAATTCTCCAAAGCCAACTTCATGCTTCTTAAGACACAAGTGGCAAACTTCATGACACCCATGCAGATGGACAATACAGTTACAACTACTGAATCCTACACAAATGCACTCTATAAGCACTTACACAAGTGCATGGATTGTGCTATCCTCCAAAAAAAAAAAAAGGAAGCCAATCTGATGGTCCCCTGCCATAAACAAACTCTACAACAGAAGAAAGAATCTGTTGCAAAAGAGAGTAAAATCCCTGGAGTGAAGGAGCTCCCTGGGTCAGCCTTGGTAAGAAGGTGAGATCCCTTATAAGATCCTCCAAAGCTAGCTACGAAAACAAAATCACCACTGATTCTAAGGGCAACCACAAAGCATTCTATAGCTATGTCAAGAATCTCAATGGCAACACCCAGATCTGCCCTGAGGTACAGCACAACGGCATGAAAATTACAGACCCAACTGATATTGCCAACATCCTAGGACAGGTTCAGTGCTAACTTTACCCCCCTCTCGCCACCTAAAGGGCCCATATCTATACATGAAGAATACAGATTTCCTGTAATCACATCTATGCAGGTAAAAGCTGCACTCTAAAACCAAAAACACAGCATCCATGGGACCGGACAACATCCAAGACTGCGTTTTACACTAATTTCAGAACGAACTGGCTCCCCACCTAAGCACCATGTTCAATCATAGTCTCATGTCAGGCTTTGTGCCCACCGAATGGCACACAGCAGCAATTATCCCACTCCACAAAGGAGGAGCCACCGGTGATCCTGGGAACTATCGCCCTATTAGCCTGATAAGCCTGGTCTGCAAGGCCATAGAATGTATCATCATGGAACTCATAAACAAAGACATTGGTAACCTCCAAACTCTGGACCCCACCCAGTTCGGGTTTGTGAAAGTCAGATCATGCCTTCTGAACCTGATCAACTTCTTTGAGGCAGTCACCAAAACCATAGACGAGGGTAAGGTGGTGCACACAGCCCATCTTGACCTCACCAAGGCTTTCAACACCATCCCCCATTCTGGAATTATAGCTAAACTCACTAAACTAGGTATAAATCCCTACGTCACAAGATGGGTTGCCAACTAGCTCACTGACAGAACCCACAAGTTACAGACTCCAAATCTGACTTCAAACGAGTGAGAAGTGGAGTACCACAGGGTTCAGTCCTGGGACCTCTCCTGTTTTGGTATCTACTTCTCTCAAGTACAGTATAACATAGAAGGCCTATGGCTAACGAAGTCCACAGATGACTGCAAACTAAAAGCCATAGCATAGTCCCCAAATGTTGTGGACATCCTACAGAAGGGCCTCACTGAGACAGATGCCTGGTGTCAGAGGCATGGCCTCAAGCTCAATGCCAAAAAGTGCATTGTCATCCCCTTTCGTAAAAACTCTGTACCCATTAACTATCACATAAACGGCAGTCTACTTAACGCCGAATGTATGACAAGAGACCTTGGGACCCAGGTGGACAGTAGTCTCTCCTTAGATAATCACATCACCACAGTAGTCAGGAAATCCTTCTATGTGGCACACCTCATCACAAAAGGGTTTTCATCCAGGAAAAAAAAAAAAAAAAAAAAAAGAGGCAATTGTTCCCCTCTGCTCAGCACTCATTAGACCCATTATAGAGTACAATGCTCCATTTGAAATGTACCTCACAAGACATCTGCAGCAGCTGGAAAGGCCACAGAAGTACCTTACAAAGAGGATTACTGACCTCAAACAGATGCCTTACACTGACCGTCTCAAAAAACTCCAGCTTTTCTCTGTAGCATATCACCTACTCTGAGGAGATCTCTGCCTAACATATAAAGCTATGTTAAACCCAGAGCTGCTGGACATGCTACACCTAAAGAAATCCCAATCCATCTGAGCTACATGCTCTAGGGACCTAAACCTTGTCACCACTATAAACAGGACATGCTAGAGGGATAGATTCCTGTCCCAGACACTTCCTATACTCTGAAACAAGCTACCCATCTATGTCAAGCAAAGTTCTCATTAGCACTCTTCAAGAAAAATCTTGATGAGTGGATGGGACATAGGAAATACACCCCGGGGATCACTTCTGTGGCTCTGCCGGGGCATAGGAAATTAACTTTCTTGGGTGGCGTAAGCCAGGGAAAGTACAGTTGTGTACACCTACCATAAATGTAGATGTTCGAATGTATTCACTGCTACAGTCATCACATTTGGGTTATCTGCTTGCAGTAGCCCTCAGTCGGCCTGATTATCAGAGCCTTGGGTCCTGCGTCGGTTGCCGTCTCATCTTCCATGATGTCAGGTAGTAAGGGGTATAAAGCATGCAGCCAACGCCATTACATCAGTGTTTCTTGCCCCAGATGCCCCCCTAATGGGAAGCAATTAAATACATACATTTTATATATATATATATATATATATATATATATATATATATATACACACACACACACACACACACACACACACACACACACACACACACACGGTTATACCTCCAACAAAAAAGCAAATACACCAAAAAGCTTTTAAGCGTAGTAAAGGAGCATAGAGGTATAGCCAAAAGAAGTCAGGGGGAGGGAGGGTAACCAGGTCTGCAACAGTGAATACACTCGAACATCTACATTTATGGTAAGTGTATACAACTGTACTATGTTCTTCATGTTTCACTGTTGCAGTCATCACATTTGGGTAGATTCCCAAATCTAAGGATGGGAGGAGGAATTTAGATAGCATTAGGATCAGCTAGAAGGCCCTGCAAGACTGCAGTGACAAAGCCAGGTTTGGATTTAGAGAAAATTGGCAAATGGATATGCTTGGTGAACGTATGCGTATGTACAGAACTCCAGGTAGCAGCTTCTAGGATGTCTCTGGTAGGGACAACTCTGAGAAAGGCTGTAGAGGTAGATGCAGCCCTGGTTGAATGGGGTCTAATCCCCTGTGGGATAGGTTTTCCATGGTGCATATAGCAGAAATGAATGCAATGGCCTATCCATTTAGAAATTGTTTGCTTTGAAATAGCCTTCCCCTCTGCCCCTGCAGCAAATGCCACCAACAGTAGTTCAGATTTCCTTTGTGGTTTAGTCCTGTCCAAGTTAAACTGAAGTTGCATGTGCACATCTAAGGAGTGCAGTATCCGTTCCCCTTTGTTTGTGGATTAGAAAAGAAGGTTGGCAAATGAATGGATTGATTAAGAACCATACTGGATACCACCTTGGGCATGAAGGAGGGATTGGTCCTGAGAGACACCCTGTCCACATGAAAGATGATGAAAGGCTCCACTGCCATAAGGGCCTGTAATTCAGATACCCTTCTTGCTGTAGTGATTGCTAAAAGGGAAGCTGTTTTCCAAAAAAGGAATTTTAACTCCGCACTTGCAGCTGGCTCAAAAGGAGGCAGAGTGAGTTTTTCCAATACAAAGTTAATGTCCCAGGCTGGAGTTGGGGCTCTTCTGGGTGGTCTTAAGTTTTGGCCCCTCTGAGAAACTGCTTGAGCAGTGGGTGAAAAAAGAGGGGTGGTTCTGTGTTGTAATGAGCTGGAAATGGTGTGAATTTTGATGGAGGAAAAGGAAAGGCCCTTGTGAAGCATCTCAGTTAAGTATTGAAGAATCTGAGGTAAATTGGGCGCTGCTGTGGCCATCCCTTGAGTCTGGTTCCAGGCACAGAATCTTTTCCATTTTTCAGCACAAGATTTTCTAGTACTAGGCCTCCTTGCCTCCAAAATGACATCCAACACTTGTTTACTGAGGGATGGTAATGGAGACATTAGGTAATTAGCCAGGCGGCCAGGTTCAAGGATTGAAGCTGGGGGTGCAGAATCTGGCTCGCCTGCTGTGAAAGCAGGGTAGGGCTCCGAGACAGGTGCCATGGGGCTAGCTGTGACACACTGTGCAAGAGGGGGTACCAGTGTTGGCGTAGCCAGTCTGGTGCAATCAGTATCATCCTTGGTTTGTCCTGTTTGATCTTTAGTAGTACTTTGGAGCGGAGAGGCAGAAGAGGAAAGGCATAAACAGATATTTTTCCAGATGAAGGGCAGAGCATCCACTTTCCAAGCTTGTTTGTGGGGAGTCCTTGTGCCAAATTTGTCCAATTGGTAGTTCTGGGGGGAGGCAAACTGGTACATATCTGGGCTCCCCTATTTATTTATCAACATGTTGAAAGTCTTTGGTTCCGGTTTCCACTCGTGTGGGTCCATGAAATTTCTGCTTAGTTAGTCTGCCAGTGTATTTAGTTTTCCTGGCAGGAATTGAGCCTACAGATGCACTTGGTAGCTCAAGGCTGTGTTCCACAGAGCCATGACTAGTCTGCAGAGGGGGTAGGAATGGGTACCACCCTGCTTGTTTATGTACCACATAACAGTGGTGTTGTCCGTCTTTACTATTAATTGTCCTGGAAGAATGTGGTCCTTGAAGGCTGTCAGAGCATTCTGTACAGCTAACATTTCTTTTTCATTGATATACAGGTGCATTTGACTTGGGTTCCATCTGCCCTGAATGCATTTCCCTACCAGGTGAGCTCCCCCCATGCATAGTCTGATGCGTCTGTTGTTAGGGTTTGGGCAGCAGGGGATAGAGTGAATGGTAGTCCTTGTTTTGGTGGCAGGCCTCTTCCCACCAAAGGAATTCTAACCGTAGGTAAGGTATAATAGGAATCATTGCTTCTAGATCCTGAGAAAGCTGACACCATAAGCTTTTTAGATACAATTGTAGTTTCCTCATATGCAGTCTTGCATATGGAATTAGTAGAATGCACAAGGCCAAGAAACCCACAGGCTTGCAGTATTTGCCTTGCAGATAGCAGGGTTTTTGTGGCCACTAGTTTCAATTAAGTTGTCAAATGAATTTCTGTCTCTGGCGTGAGGAAAGCCATCTGGGAAGTTGTGTTCAAACTTGCTCCCAGGAATATATTTTGTTGACAGGGTACCAACTGTGATTTCTTTTCGTTTATGGTGTACCCCAGACAAGTTAGCACCTTTTGTACAAATGCCAGATGATTCAAAAGTATGTCCTGGCTTTCTGCCCGAATTAGACAATCGTCCAGGTATGGGTATATTTGAATATTTCTTTGCCTGCAAAATGCAATGACTGGAGCTAGGCACTTTGTGAATACCCTGGGCATAGTAGATAAGCCAAAGGGCAGTGCAGAGAACTGATGGTGCATGCAGCCTGCTTTGAAGCATAGGTATCTTCTGCAGGTTTCCCTGATGCGGATGTGCAGGTAGGCTTCCTTTAAATCCAGTGTTGCCAACCAGGCATCTTTGCCTATCACGGGAGGCAACTGGTGAAGAGTTAGCATCTTGAAATTTGGAATCACCAAAAAGGTGTTTAGGATAGAAAGGTCCAGGATAGGACGCCATGAGTTGTCTTTTCTGGGTACCAGGAAAAGTCTTGAGTAGAAACCTTGTCCCATTTCCTCTTCTAGTACAGTCTGATTAGCCTTTAATCTTAAGAGAGCGAGTACTTGCTTTTGAGCCTCTGCCCACTGATTTGGGGGAAGATCTGGCCAACCGTTTGGGGTTGGTAACGTGTGGAAGTGAAATTTGTATCCTTGGGAAACTGTTTAAAACCCATTTGTCCTGGGTAATGAGTTCCCAATTTTTTGCTTGCAGAGCAATCTTTCTCCCTAAAGGAGCAGTCAGTTGAGAAGTGCTTGGAAGTTTTAAAGTTAAGTCATTGAGACAGCTTACCATGGGGGGGGGGTCTTACAACTCCCAGATTTGGAAGTGGGAGCCCCCCAGTGCTTAGTCCTGTGCGTACCCTGTGACTGAAGCCTGGTTGATCTGCTGGTTCTGGGTTTGAACTGAGAAGGCCTGGAAGAGGTAGAAAAGGACCAATTTTTTGAGGGCCAATGCCTACTAAATCTTGGAGGCTGCACTTGTAAGAAATCTTTAACAGTTTGCATAGATTTAGCTTTTTCCTCCATCTTTTTAAGAACTTCTGCTTTGTTGCCAAACAGGCGGTCCTGATTTAAGGGAGCATCCAGCAATTTAGTTTTAACATGATCTGGCAAAGATTGCTCCTTAAGCCAAGCATGCCTCCTAAGTACAGACCCAGTGACCGCAGCCCTGCAAGATGCCTCTAGTGAATCAAAACCACATTGCAAAGTACGTTTTCCAACCTGTTCAGCAGAATGCATTAAATCCTGTAAATCCTTATTTTCAGCACAATCAGGAATTAACATCATTTTCTGTTTAAGCAATCCAATAATATGCTGCTGATACTTTAACATATGAAACTGGCAATTTAAGGCCCTGATGGCCAAAGTTGCAGAGGTGTATACCTTCTTATCTATCCAGAGCCCTGGAATCTCTATCAGAGGGGGTAGGATTTTTGGCAGTAGTAGCCTTAATACCCTTGGGTTCCTGTGAAATGGTCTCAGGATCCGCAGTAGGATTTTTAAAAAGGAACTTGTGAGAATCAGGAACCCTGTAATATCTATCAGGTTTTCTGGGAGCAGGAGGCAAAGAGTCCGGGGCCAAACTAGATTCCAAAAAGGCATCGTCAATAATGTCCAGCACAGGAGGGATAGCTAAAGGCCTGTGTTGGGGCAGGAGTAAGAAATCTCTAAGCCTCTTTTTAGAATCAGAGTAATCCTGGCTTTCCCAGTGAAAATGCTCCCTAAGAGTATGCAAGGTTTCACCGAAAGAAAAATCCTTTGGGGGAGAAGCAGAGGGAATAGAGTTCCTCTGCATTAGAATCCTCACAGGTGGATAAGGGTAAAATCCTGGTCATCAGAGGAGACTGAAATTTCAGAATCCTGGTCAGAAGTATCATATGCAAATTCAGTCCTAGGTGTCTTAGAGGGGGAAGGTTGACTTCCCCTGATTAAAGTAATAAGGTCTTCAGCCATTCTTATCATTTGTTTTTTAGGCATAGAGGCCTGATGATGCATCTGGGCGTCGGTTTCTTAGGCATGGTTCGAGTTTTAGGCCTTGAAGAAGAAGATGGCGTCGGTTTAATATGCAAGTCAGTAGGCCTGAATACACCCTCAAAAGCCGGTGCCCGCACAGCAGCGCCGGACCCATCCAAGGTAGAGACATCTGCAGGTTCCACAGCTGAAGCATCTCGTGGCATACCAGACTCCGAATGGGTCTCAGTAGAGGCCTGCAAATCTGAAGTAGCGGGTATCAGGGGCTGTGAAAATGCCCCAGAGTACTGCCGAACTGGCGACTTGCTTAGGAGAAGCGTCGTCGGCAGCTTTGGACCTATACGGCCTGTCTGTCTTTATCTTTGCATTTTTTCGGAATGTCGGTAGTCGGGTGGCTAACCGAAGACATACCTGGATAATTGAACAGAGTACCAAAATATTTAGAAGAGAAAATATACTGACAAGGACTAGTCTGTGGTTTAAATAAGGCACAAAACCAACAGCGAGGTATGTCGTGGTCAGGGCCTAGGCAAGGAATACAGTACGAATGAAAATATTTACGAGCTATTTGCTTTCCACAAGAAATACAATTATTGACTTTTACTGACATCGGTTTAGAGCAAGAAAAAGTTTCCCCAACGGGGTACATAGCTTTTATTTGAAGACTTCGGTTCTGAAACTCGAAAATGAAAATTTCAGGAGTCAGCCAACCGGCACTTGCGAACTGCTTCTACTTCAGGCACCACACGGCAACAAAGACTGGGGTAATGGCGTCAGCTGCATGCTTTATACCCCTGACTACCTGACGTCACGGAAGATGAGACAGCAACCGACGCAGGACCCAACACTTTGATAATCAGGCCAACTGAGGGCTACTGCAAGCAGATAACCCAAATGTGATGACTGCAACAGTGAAACACAAAGAACATCCTTGTTGGCTATGCTTACATAGGCCCTTGGGCCGATAGCCTAGTACCTACCTATGAAGAGAGTAACAAAAGGAAATGGCCTTAGAAATCCAAGAAAAAACAGCTTGCTTAGAAACAACCACACAAAGACCTAGGATGAAAAGAAACAAAAAGTTGCTCAGATTTAATAATGGCTGTAATTTCATCTAAATAAAATCTGAGTTGTCTATGCAAATCCAAGGTGTGAAGAAACAGCGGAACTTGCTTTAAGAGAGAGGGAAGAAGATAGTCAGACTGAACCTGGCTTGTCTGGAAAAGGATGCTTTGGAGCTGTAGAAGTCTGAGTAGACAAGCATGAGGGGCCCTTCTAAAACCCATCTCACCCTTGGGAGGAGGACGAAACCGTCTACAGACAAAGGCAGACTTGGTAGGATAATTCCTCTGGAATCTGGGAACAGGGGAGACAAAAATATGTCAATTCCTCCATAGCTTTTACCTTCTCCTGAAGAAACTTAAAAAGCTCAGCAGCTGCAAAACCAAAGAGATTTTTATTGTCAAGAAGAGCAGCCATCAGCTTGGCCTTAATATCATCAGGCAGAGGCTTTAGACAAAACACAGAACCAAAGGCAGCAACTCTAGATGACGCATCAGCTGTGTCATAACTGCACTTAATGGAATGGCGAGTTACTTGAGAAGAGGACTCCAACAAAGAGAGGGCCGAAGTCTTTCCCTCAGAATTTGGAAGGTCTGAAATAACTTGAAAAGCCCGAGACAGAAGAGCTAAAATATACCTATAGTCATATGCATCTGGTAATTTACAGCCATAAAGGCCAAAGTAACAGCAGTGTACACCTTTCTGCCCAATCTTTTCAGGGTCCTGCCGTCTTTTTAGTAGAAGGCAGAAGCTTGGAAGGCTTGTCAGAAGAAGCAGAAATAACAGGTGGGTCTGGAAAGGGACACAGAAATTTACAACCATCAGGCACCTTATAAAACCTGTTTTTTTTTTTAGGAGTAGGGGGCTGGGAATCAGGAGTCTGAGAAGTTGCTGAAAAACTGTCCCAACACAGCAGCAAGAACAGAAGGAACAGCAGACGGCTTAGGAGACTTCATTTGGAGGACTTGATAGTACCACACTTCTGTACTTCAGAAACTTGGGTACAGTCCCACTTGAAAAATTTCATCATACGAGAGAAACTATCCCCAAAGGAAATCTCTTCAAAAGGAGATTCTGGACTAACAGAGTCCTCTTCCTCAGAACCATAATCCAAAGGAAAGGGAATCCTACAGAAATAGGCCAAAGACTCTTCATCAGAGTCTACGTCCTCATTGGAAATGTCCTGCTCCCTGGGCCTCTTAAGAGGAGTAGAGGACCAAGGAGGGGCAGGAACAGAGACTCCCTGAAGAGGCTTGAAAACCATGAACCCCTGTGTAAAATCCTGCCATTCACACTGAGGATCCTTAGGAGTAGGGCACATATGCTTAATCTTCTGCTGCTTCTTTAAAGAGATGTCTGTCCTAAACATGTTTGGGGGGGTTCAGACCCCTGCCAACACTCAATCATAGTAGGAATTTCCTCTCTAACAAGAATCTGCGGAACACCCCTTGGTCCCTCAGATATTATCAGCTGTGGTTCCCCCTGAACATACAAATTGGATGTCCACAAAGCTTCCAAAGATGTGCAAGTCATCGGATCCACGCCAGCCTCCAAAGTGGTCATGGCAGACGAATTCAATGGACAATCTGGGTGATCCTCTGGGCTTTCACCAGCCTTGAGGGAGATGTCCAGGGGAGGCAGTACAGCAGCAGAATCTGACCCGACTTTTTTGCCTATCTTCTTAGCAGTCGTCTGACCCTTGGGCCAAGACGATTCTGCCATTGTATCCTGCACCAATTTAAGTCATTGGTTTTCCAAGTAGACAAATATGGAGAAGAGACTATAAAGAGTTTTAGGGACAAACGCCTGCTACACAGGACATGTAGTATGGTCATGAGAAGCACCTAAGCAAAACAAACATTGATCGTGATGAACCTTATGGGGAATCTGTCCCCCACACTAGCATTTTCCCTTTCTGGATGGCATGTAACCTTACAACCAAAAGAAAAGATAATGATAAAATGAAAAATCCCAATGGGGCACTTACCTAAAACAGCTTGGTAACCAGCAGATGAAGGAGCATTCAGACCAACAACTGAAGATGGAGTTCAGGCTGGAGGCAATGTGTTCTGTGGAAGGTACATCCGTAAGTCACCTTTATGCCTTAAGCCATGACTGGAGAGCATACATGTGACTTATGATGTCCCTATACCATCCTAAGACTTTGGTATACTGGTCAATGTCAGCCTAGCTTTGGCAGGTGATCCCTAGTGTGAGGAATACTGCAACAGTGATATGGAAGGATGTAGACTAGCACTGGCAGAGCTTTTAGTAGAATCTAGAACAGAAACTGCTGTTAAAGGTATAATTATTTGACCATATAAAATACTGCATAACAACTATAGGAATCAGAGGAGGCTAGAAAGGATTTGGAAGAGAGAGTGGATAATATATTTACAAAGAAAGAAAGGGAGGATATATGCATGGCTCACAAAAATTAACAAAGTCTAGAAGGTTTAGAATCTTTGCTTGGAAGTATTTGCATATGTATTTTTACACCCCAAGCAGACTCCAAAGAATTTTTCCTTGGGTAGATTGCAAATGTTGGAGGTGTTACAGGGAAGAAAGAAGTAACTGGTAATATATTTCTTGGGAGTGTAATAAGTTAGCAGACTTCTCGGTCAGAAGTACTGGGTTAGCAAATTGCCGAAGTCTTTCCCTCAGAATTTGGAAGGTCTGAAATAACTTGAAAAGCCCGAGACAGAAGAGCTAAAATATACCTATAGTCATATGCATCTGGTAATTTACAGCCATAAAGGCCAAAGTAACAGCAGTGTACACCTTTCTGCCCAATCTTTTCAGGGTCCTGCCGTCTTTTTAGTAGAAGGCAGAAGCTTGGAAGGCTTGTCAGAAGAAGCAGAAATAACAGGTGGGTCTGGAAAGGGACACAGAAATTTACAACCATCAGGCACCTTATAAAACCTGTTTTTTTTTTAGGAGTAGGGGGCTGGGAATCAGGAGTATGAGAAGTTGCTGAAAAACTGTCCCAACACAGCAGCAAGAACAGAAGGAACAGCAGAGGGCTTAGGAGACTTCATTTGGAGGACTTGATAGTACCACACTTCTGTACTTCAGAAACTTGGGTACAGTCCCACTTGAAAAATTTCATCATACGAGAGAAACTATCCCCAAAGGAAATCTCTTCAAAAGGAGATTCTGGACTAACAGAGTCCTCTTCCTCAGAACCATAATCCAAAGGAAAGGGAATCCTACAGAAATAGGCCAAAGACTCTTCATCAGAGTCTACGTCCTCATTGGAAATGTCCTGCTCCCTGGGCCTCTTAAGAGGAGTAGAGGACCAAGGAGGGGCAGGAACAGAGACTCCCTGAAGAGGCTTGAAAACCATGAACCCCTGTGTAAAATCCTGCCATTCACACTGAGGATCCTTAGGAGCAGGGCACATATGCTTAATCTTCTGCTGCTTCTTTAAAGAGATGTCTGTCCTAAACATGTTTGGGGGGGTTCAGACCCCTGCCAACACTCAATCATAGTAGGAATTTCCTCTCTAACAAGAATCTGCGGAACACCCCTTGGTCCCTCAGATATTATCAGCTGTGGTTCCCCCTGAACATACAAATTGGATGTCCACAAAGCTTCCAAAGATGTGCAAGTCATCGGATCCACGCCAGCCTCCAAAGTGGTCATGGCAGACGAATTCAATGGACAATCTGGGTGATCCTCTGGGCTTTCACCAGCCTTGAGGGAGATGTCCAGGGGAGGCAGTACAGCAGCAGAATCTGACCCGACTTTTTTGCCCATCTTCTTAGCAGTCGTCTGACCCTTGGGCCAAGACGATTCTGCCATTGTATCCTGCACCAATTTAAGTCATTGGTTTTCCAAGTAGACAAATATGGAGAAGAGACTATAAAGAGTTTTAGGGACAAACGCCTGCTACACAGGACATGTAGTATGGTCATGAGAAGCACCTAAGCAAAACAAACATTGATCGTGATGAACCTTATGGGGAATCTGTCCCCCACACTAGCATTTTCCCTTTCTGGATGGCATGTAACCTTACAACCAAAAGAAAAGATAATGATAAAATGAAAAATCCCAATGGGGCACTTACCTAAAACAGCTTGGTAACCAGCAGATGAAGGAGCATTCAGACCGACAACTGAAGATGGAGTTCAGGCTGGAGGCAATGTGTTCTGTGGAAGGTACATCCGTAAGTCACCTTTATGCCTTAAGCCATGACTGGAGAGCATACATGTGACTTATGATGTCCCTATACCATCCTAAGACTTTGGTATACTGGTCAATGTCAGCCTAGCTTTGGCAGGTGATCCCTAGTGTGAGGAATACTGCAACAGTGATATGGAAGGATGTAGACTAGCACTGGCAGAGCTTTTAGTAGAATCTAGAACAGAAACTGCTGTTAAAGGTATAATTATTTGACCATATAAAATACTGCATAACAACTATAGGAATCAGAGGAGGCTAGAAAGGATTTGGAAGAGAGAGTGGATAATATATTTACAAAGAAAGAAAGGGAGGATATATGCATGGCTCACAAAAATTAACAAAGTCTAGAAGGTTTAGAATCTTTGCTTGGAAGTATTTGCATATGTATTTTTACACCCCAAGCAGACTCCAAAGAATTTTTCCTTGGGTAGATTGCAAATGTTGGAGGTGTTACAGGGAAGAAAGAAGTAACTGGTAATATATTTCTTGGGAGTGTAATAAGTTAGCAGACTTCTCGGTCAGAAGTACTGGGTTAGCAAATTGCTGCAACTAAGGAAAACTTTTTGAGCTATAATACAGGCTTAGAATTGCCTAGATACACTAAGGCCTTGCTGAGTTTAATTCTGGTGGCTGCCAAAAAAGCAACTACTAGGACTTGGAAATCAAAGATTACACCAACTGTACTAGAAGCAGTGAATATAGTAACACTGATAAAATAACTGGAAGTGGAATTTTTAGAAAAGGGTAGGAATAGAATACATAGAAAAACACAGGAATTTTGGGAATAATACATGCAGAGTAATTTTTCGAAGAAGGAACAAGGTTTAAGGGAAGGCAGGAACTGAATGAGCTATATAACGTTTAGCAATGACAGTACAGATTATAAGTGATGTATAATGTTTGCAACTGAAAATATGTCTGTATGGTTTGATTTCATTTATATAAATATATAATTACCTGTGCTATAAATGATAATTCAATAAAAATGTTTCTTGTAAAAAAAAAAAGCAAGTAACAGGCAACAGTCTACAGACCTTTACAAGCATAGCCAATAACCCATATTTAGAGTTCCCGTCAGCCTCAAGGGGGCAATACAAGACAGACCCAAGAAGAATGTGAGACTACCCAATCAACTATCTAGGTCTACCCTGAAAGTGTCAATGGTGCTACTTCTGCCTGACACAGAATTGTGTTATAGACGTGGTGGACACACAAGGACATAAATAAGTCACATTAGCACCCCAGATGACTTTCAAGTTGAATGACATGTTTAAACAAATACATGCCAAAGCAATCATTATATTCAACAATGTATCAGATGAGATATGACTAAGGGACAATCAAGACTTCTTTGGATTTAGAAAACATCCTTTGGAATTTAGACGAGTCATATAGAAGGCTTTCCGAAATACTGCAGAGACGCAATGTTCAAAATATAAAGAATTGACCATAAAAAGTGCTTAAATCCCTTACTACCAATTGTTTAAACCGTGTTGGATCCATTACGGTCCTCTGTAAACTTATATAACAGGACAGAACTGTGGGCATGAAGATCTGAGAAATACATGCCAAATAGGACTACATCTAAAAATGAGCCCTGTGGCACAGCACTGGCAATTTTTCCGCTTCCAGAATTAGCCACATGTGATTCTAACCATAAGTTCTATCAGACAAACCAGTCTGTTATCCACAGTACAGCCTAAGAATTTATATTAAAATGTACAAGTTTATCAATAATGCCTGTATGGGAAGTGTCAAAGGTCATGGCCAGATCGAAACATGTTGTACATACTAGGAAACCACTATCCACTGCTTCTGTGACTTTTTCAAACAAAATAAGGTTAAAGAGGCAGTGCCTTTCTTTGACAAAGCCAAACTGACAAGGATCCAGGGTTAACAGATTTTCAATGTCCACATTAAATGAAACAAATTACATAATAAGAGGCAGAAATTACTTTGTTCTTATAAGAAGTCTTCTTGCTCTTTTTGCTAGACCACCATACCTACTCTTTCACACAGATAGTGTCCATTAGGCCCTGCCCTACTTTTATGCCTAAAATCACAGTGGAGTCGAATTTAAACCAGTGCAAGCATTTGCCAGTTGTCTTTCCATCCTACTCTAACCATTTGGAATACTTGCTAGACTACATGATGTTTAATATCTGCAGAAATATATGGGCAAAGTCAAGTCCATGTTTTTGTCTCCTTTTCTGTTAAGTCCCTGGGCCATAAAATCCCCAAAACTCACCCTTTTAAGAAGGTAAGCTGACTGCATAAAAGGTTTGCTGTTTCAAACATGGCAAACCATTAACAGAAATTCATTTTGCTCAGTACAGTAGTTATAGCTTACTTGGTTGCCTTTAATAACAATGAAGCCCTTCATGATATTTGTGTAGTGGCTACATGGCCTTGCCTGAATACCTGTGTAATATATTACCAACTGTATCTTACTGCTACATCAAGATCCTGCTTAATGTTCTCACAGGGGTCCACCCAATGTGAACAGCTTGGAACTCTGTCATACAAGTTGCAGGGGATGGATCCACACTTATGAGATAGAAATGGTATTTGTTTACCACAACATTAGATCTCTAAGAATGGGTCTTTCTTCTGTGGTGACCCCAATTATCTTCTCCCACCTTGGCTGAGATGGTTGCCCATTCATCTGTTATTCATGTAAGCGCAACACATGTGGGCGTGCTCACAAATATATCACGGTTCACCAACATATACTTCAACACCTGAAATGTATCACATACACATAACAGTTAGTGCATTCTTATCACAAAAAGAAACAAAACAAGTTTCTTTTCACAGCTGGCAAACTAAATTCATCCATTCCTCATCTACACTACCGAAAGAACAGCAACAAAACAGAGCAACACAAACCTTCCCAAGACACCCTCCACTGCACAGAAAATTAAAAACAAGAAACAGAATAATTTTTACATGAGGAACTCCACCCCCACGCTGTTTTATACATATATATATATATATATATATATATATATATAAAATAGTCCACAGGTGCATAACCATGGCCACAGTGACCCCTTTACTAAATTGTTATAATTAACTTAGGGTTGATTACTATAACAGTATTAGCAAACTTGAGCATTCTATACATCTGAACAGCAATGCCACTTCTCAACAAGCTGTGTAGCTGAGAAACTGCAGAACCGTATTATTAATACTATTATTTGCATACATATATCTTTTTATAGGAAAGCTGCGGTGGTGCAGTGGTAGTGTTGCCACCTCACAGCAAGAGGTTCTCCATTTCGATTCTAGGCTGGAGCGCCTTCTGTGTGGAGTCTGCATGTCCTACCAGTGGTCGAGTAGCATTCGAAAGACATGCGTGAATGGGTGTGCCTTCATTGAAGGTTGGGCATCGAGCTGGCACTTAGGCACCATAAAAATCTACTGCCAATCATTAGCGGACCAGAGTTCTGCTGTGGCAACCCTAACCGGGAAAAGCCGAAAGAACAACAACATATATAAATATAAGTATAGATGAATGTGTGTGTAAACACACACACACACACACACACACACACACACACACACACACACACACACACACACACACACACACACACACACACTTGTATAACACAACTATCCTCATAACAGGAGAGGGACAGCAGTGGACTACATTATGGATAAGAAAGGGCCCAGCAGTCCTAATGTCTTTGCCCTTAGTCCAATATGTTTCACAGGAAGAACCCATTCTTACAAATTAAGCATTCTGGGATGTATAGTACCTTCACATACTCAGTACTTGTTTGACTCAATTCATAGAAACTCATTATGACTAGGCATGAACCTCCTCCCCTACTTACCCCCAGCCCCCCCCCCAAAATAAATCTTACTTCAACAATGGTATAATATCATAGGGAAAATACACAACCCGAGATAAATTCTGACAAATGCCTTGTGAATTACTTTAGTGAAGGACACAGAAATGCATAAGGTTACTAACAAATAAATTGCACAACTTGCTGGGTAAAACATGAACAAATGGCTAATTTATCAGCACTTCATTGACTGTAATTTAATCAAAAATACTTTACAGTAATACTCACCAGAATAAAACAGTTTGCTCATTTGATAGTAAAGTTCTTGATTTTCTTGCGTGAAACCAAAAGCCCTGAAAGAAAAGAAAACATGTTACTACTAACATTATGACAAAAAGAAACAAAAAAATCCTACTTCTGGATAAGTCTTAAGCCTAAAGTGGTACATACACCATTTGTTTGTGTCTTTCGGCTTTTCCCAGTTAGGGGTCGCCACAGTGGAACTCCCGTCCGGCAATGATTGGCAGTAGATTTTTACGTACTGGCTTGCCGGGCCTAACGCACAACCTTCAACGAAGGAACGCCCATTCACGCATGTCACCACACAGAAGACGCTCTAACTGAGAATCGAACGGGCAACATCTAACTGTGAGGCGACAACGCTACCGCAGCACCACCACCGCAGTAGTCAAAGTGGTATGAGTGACCAAATTTAGAAACAACCAGTGGTGGGAAAATTCTGCTCTAAATTTAGCTCTGCCAAGAGCTTAAAGAGTTCTGGTTACCATCAAAATAGCTGCTAACTCAGAATATACAAATATACATGCAAGTAAGCTGGTGGAAAAATGTCATCCAGCCTAACAGGTTAAGCAAGCCATGTAAATCTACCCCTCCCTTTGAACACTCCTCTAGTTGCTCTCTGTTTATCATACCCATTCTTGACGGCCTGTCTCCCTAGAATTATATTCGAGTGTCCCTTCAGTTAAGGAAATTCTTCACATAATCAGAGTCCAAGGTGCAAAAGCAAAACCATGAAGCCCTGACAATGACCCAGATAATCAAGATCTATCAGCAACCCAGATGCTAGAGAATAAGGATGGGAAGGATGGGATTTAGACACTCCCAATTGACTGGCAAGGGAGGCAGCTCAGTCTGCTATGATACTGACACCCAAAGGCGGCTGAGTGGCTAGCAAATGCAGTACAAGGACCAAGATGTACAGGTTCAACTAGCAGCATTCGCTTTTGCCAGGGTATGACTGCAAGCTTGGGAACCAGGCATTGTGAGCATTCTGTGTAACAGATGCTGGTTGGATACAGTACGGAAAGGGACACAAAAAAGTAAACCATGATGACTGCATGCACAATGTTCTCTTCTGGGAATCAGAAGAAACAGAAGGCCAGTGGATAGTCACAAGAAAAATCAGAAGAAACAGAAGGTCAGCGGATAGTCACAAGAAAAAAAAAATTAAAGAAAAATAATTTCTCCTAATTTCAAGGCAAGTCCCATGTGCTGACAGTTATGACTATTCATTCACCATTCTTATTATCAAGTTCTACTCTCTGTTTTTTGTTCCTTTTTTTGAATGCCACGGGTCGAGATCACATGGGGTACTGCTGATACAATCATCAGAACAGAAAAAGTTTAAGCGAGATTAGGGAATGCATGTCAAATCTGAAACTGAAATCTCAGAGTATTCCCTTATTATGGAATTTAGTACACACAAGGAGGACAGGTGTGTGTGTGTGTGTGTGTGTGTGTGGGGGGGGGTGAGTGCAGCAGAGGCTTACAAAAATGCTTTAAACCTTTCACATGGAGATCTAGCATTTGTTGCATTTCAGTGAAAATGGCCTCAACCTTTCGTAGCCAAGGGTCTCACATTTATGAGTCTTAACACTACCAACTAGGAGCCAGATCACACGCCTTCCATGGTTTCCCTCTAGAGACCATGTACAGTTGCAGTTGTCAGGTTCCTCTACTCCACAGCTTCTAACTCCCTGTTCAGAGAGTTCTGCAAACCATCTTAACCTAGCCTTTGCCCCATACATACATACACATACATATGTACTTCCAGAATTGCAAATAGCTTTGTAAGAGCTATCACATAACACCCCGCATAGCAGACAACAAAATGCATGCTATATACTTATTGTAATGGTAGAGCTGGATTAGAATTACCATCTTCGTTAACCAGAGGACTAAGACTGGAATGATTTAGTCAACCTGGCAATCAAAACTTTCCCCTTCTGTCTGGCTCATACCCTTTTAACCATAAGGCTGGGCTCTTTAAGGATTCCCCTCTACATCTCCAAATCCATGTGACGCAAAAACAAACAAAACTGGAACTATAAGCATGTAAGCATACAGGAAGAGCATTATTTATGGGTCACTTGTCACACCAGCCTATACAGCCCCAGCATTACAGAACGTGCAGAATTTTCTTTGACTGGAGTTCCATCTTCAAGCTCCTATGTTGATCATCATGAAAGAATACCACAAATCATGGTGGTACTGAAGGAAGACCTAGATTTAAAAATCACATCCAGCTTACAGTGTATTGCATAAACAGTGATGCTCACACAGCCACAAAGACCATCCAATGATGTGCCATCAAAGAATGCCTGTAATGTAGCAATAGCCATAGCAGAAGGAGTTCAAGGTTCTAATACTAATGATCTGTTAGGTTTCTGGTAGCGAAAAAAAAGGAAACAATTGACAGCCATTTACAAAGAAAAAAGTTAGAAACCTTTCTTGATGGGCTTAAATCTGTCTGAACAGAATCAAAGCTGCCTATGAACATCCATGGCAGGAAAAAATACAAGCAGATTAATGGTTTGAATTAATTTCAGTTGCTAACTGAGCATGAAAGAAGGGCTGGGTCTCATGGATACGCTGTCTTTGTGGAAGGCTAAATGAGGAGAGAGAACAGGCTAGGCCTGAAACTCAAGAGTATCTTCTAGCTGAAGTGGCAGACAGCAGAAACAGCTTAAAAAAATAAATAAATAAATGAGCTGTAGCTGCAGATTCTGTGGGTGGCAAGCTAAATTCTCTAAAACAAATACAGATTCCCAGAGAAAAGATTCTTTAATGAGGCCAAAGAAGCAAAAAGTGTCTTTGAAAAATGCTTCACGTACTTTCAAGGTGGCCACGAACAAATGATTAAAACCACAGTAAAAACTAGAGATGGCTGCTAGGTGACATTTAAACTAGGAGTAGCTATAACAAAACTCAAAAATCTGAGACAAATGGTCTAAAAATAACCGATACTTGGGTTGTGAAAGGGTCTACACCCAATACTGCATCCCACAATGAAAACATCTACTTCTGTTTATCATTTATTTTTATGTTAGGTCTCCAAGTAGATGTGAGGACTTTGATCACTCTTCCCAGATGAGCAGGGACTCTAGCAATCGTCAGAAGTGTGGACAACCATGGGGAGGTAAGGTCTGAATGAAGAGAGGGTGAGATAGTAAACTTGTGAATGCCCTCAGATGGAGATGCCTGTCCAGAAAATTAGGTCATAGCAAGAGGGAACCATACGCACTTGGTCAAAGACAGATGCCTAACCAGGATGACTCTGAGTGTACATCTTGGTATTTTCTAGAAACCTACAAATAAGGGGAGATGTGTGAAAAACAGAAGATACAGGGGTCACCTTCTAGAGAAGGACAAGTCTGGAAAAATGTATTTTATATTTGTTGGGAATGCAAACTGATCACAGCAAATCTTATGACACTGATGCAATAATATCCTCACCACCAAGAGAATTAAAGACCAGCCGCGAGGCATCAGCAAGTGTCGTCCAAGCTAATCTGTTCATGACAAATTTTGTTGCAGTCAGTCAGTAACTTGGTTTCAGTACCTGTATCAGTGTGTGTAGACACACACACACATTACATACACCCACACCCACCCACAATATGTTTTTAATGGAATCGTCTATTTTAATCTTGCTTTCTATATCTGTTAATCACTTTCTTGCTTTCAGTAGTTTCAACTATTGTGCAATTACTGACTTCTGATAATATCCATATTTTTGGGTTGCTCAAGACATATACTTTAAAATACTTCTTCTCTAACCAAGTAAAAATTTGAAAAATAGGGGGTCTTTTTTCCAATCTGTGTGTTTGCTCTAAATAAGTAAATTCAAAGCAGAACCAAAAGTCGATATAAAACCAGAGCATAGCAAAGAAAAGTGTTTAGGCAACTAAGCTAAACAAATTAACATACTATGTAGAAACCACAAATAAATAATAAGTTCAAATAATGAAGCACCACATACAATCAATACAGAACACAATGACAAATGAAGTACAATAAGGATCTCAGCATCAACATAAACAAGAAATGAACAACAAATAAAAACAGATACCAATGTAAATGTAAACAAGCACAATTATGAAGAAAAATACAGAGAACATTAGCTAAGCAATATTATTGTAAAAAAATGCACTCAACATGAAAAGTGAGAGCAATTAATGCAGAACAAAACACAGCATCCTTCCACAATGTAACAAGCACATACAGAAAAAAAAAACACTGCAAAGAATTTATTACAGAATTGGTAAATTACTGCAACACAAACCACAGGACTGCCAAATCAAGAAAAGTAAAGCCACTCATATGAACAGAAGGAAAAACATCCAAGCAGAACTACACAGACTTATTATGCAATGCAAGAAAAAGATGGACAACACTAAAGGCTAATGAGAACAAACCATTTATGGACCAAGACAAAGACAGAAGGTAGAGAGAACAGAGGCATGATGCTTTCTGCAGCTGGAGTATTATTCACAGATTCACCATTATGAGGAGTCATATTTGTACTTGTATTCACAGAGCTTCATCTTTGGGAACAATTATGACAGATCCCAGCTAAATCCTCCTGTATAGCTGTCCTTTGGGAACATTCCCTTAATAATCCTTGCAGCAAATAACCCATCTATGATGTCTCGCAACAGTTTTCAGGGATGATAAAGTAGCAGCTGTAAATATTGTTTGACAGATTTCTGTTGGAATGGAACGTAGAGACAACCTCCGATAGAAAACATGGTAAAACTGTCCCAGCACAGAAGACAATATAATTAGAAAAACATATGGACAAGCATTGTTTAGTAACCACTTTGCATTTCTACTCATCACTAATGAAAACAAAATACTCATCATCTTTCCTTCAAGTTGTGGTTCGGTATATACAGTACCTGAGCTGCCTACGAACATCCGTGCAGTGAAAGAGACACTCTCCTGGGTCAGAATACTGTAGAAGAAAACTGATTAACTGTTTAGCAGTCACTGCATCCATTTTAGGCACTGAGCATTGAGAGTAAGACAGCAAATAGACAAACTCTAGAGAGTAAGAACACAAGGAGGATCACACACTTGGCTGTAGTTCAGAGATTCACCCAGCTGAAGCAATTGCATTTTATACCATGACCCCCCATTAATATTCCAAAACGTGCACGCTGATTGGCCAGCATGCACGGTGTAAATCGACTTATACTAATGGAAAAAGGTCTGGTCGCCCGGTCTTTTTCCATTAGTATAAGTCTCTTTTAAAACACCGTCTCGCTATGTTAAAAGAGTTTAACATAGCGACACAGGTTTAAAAAAAGCAACGGAGATCTCCGTTGCTTTTTTTAAAGATGTCTCGCTATGTTAAACTCCTTTAACATAGCGACACAGTGTGTAAAAAGCAATGGAGATCTTGCTTTCTCCGTTGCTTTTTTTTTTTAAACCTGTCTCGCTATGTTAAATGGGTTTAACATAGCGAGACAGCTTTAAAATAAGCAACAGATGTCCGAGACAGACAGTTTTTTTAAAAAAAAAGCAACGGAGAAAGCAAGATCTCCGTTGCTTTTTACTGTTTCGCTATGTTAAATGGGTTTAACATAGCGAAACAGTAAAAAGCAACGGAGATCTTGCTTTCTCCGTTGCTTTTGGCCACAACGCTGATGTACTGCGTAGGCATGCGCAGTACATCAGAACTGCCGCGGATACCAGACAGCTGCGGAAGGGCAGCAAAGAGGCATTATACAATGCCATTATTTAAGAAAAGTAATTATTTCTTTTAAATAATGTCGTAGTATAATAGCAATAACCCACTTCTGGGTGTGGGTAATGCGGGATTTACCCACGGTTGTCTTTGTTTGGTCCCTCGGGCATCGCCCTGTGGACCAAACCACGCCAACCGTGGGTAAATCCCGCATTACCCACACCCAGGCGTGGGTTATTGCTATAAGAAATGATGCCTTCAAATCAAGAATTTCTGCAGAAGCAGCAGGTGTGGAGGGAAGAGAGCAGCTTTATCAACTTCAAATAAATACACCATGGGGAGGATGAGTCCATAAATGGTAGCTAAAGAATAATGCCACATGGAAAGATTACACAGTTTGAGTTTGAAATAGCAGCTAAAAGGATTTTTAGTAAAAAAAAAAAAATATATAGACATGGCCAGCATCAAATAATTCTGAAAGAAGGACTAGAGATGTCAAACAGCTATGATCCAGATGATCAGTGACAGACTAGTGATTCAAGCACTGGAGGAGTCAAGGAGGGAGGGAGGTAGGAAGGAGTGTGAAAGAGCACAGCTGCCCAATCACCTAATCTGGAATGGAGTATTTGCCTGTGTGTCTGACATCCCCAGCGATGGCAGTTATGCCATAATCACAAATACATCATCAATGTCATCTGAGGGATACCAGTGCTAACTGATTTAAGATGATGCGAGCAATGACACTAGGTTTGCTCAGTTAGGACATGCCAAAAAGTCCCCTGATATGCAGAACCAGCATATGTGACACTGCATGCTGTTCCTTATCCACTTCCCCTGCCCGACCTACTACTGGTGAAGTCCAAGCCCTAGAAGTACATTACCGGGGACATTTAAGAAAAATAGTGCAACCAAGCAGAAGACAGCCAGCTGGGGCATACAAATCAGGAACAAGAGGCGAAAGGATCAGTGTTCATGGCACAAGTCTAAATGGAAAATCCTTTCCATTTATCTCTGCTAGTCTTAGGAGTGATAGATAGATTGCTGACAGGACATGACTGAAACCTGCTATGGCTGAGAATTCTTTAGACTAGCAACCAGTGAAACAGCCATACAGTTAGACATATTGAGTGGAACACCAGATGGGTAGAGTGAATCAAGCATTTCTGACAAGTTAACTGAAAGAGAAGGGCTTTGCAAACACTGCAGAAATGGATAAAACAAAACTCTTTGGGAGAGTAAGCAACAATCAAGATTACTGCTACTTTTAATTCCTTGGCTTTGTGAAGAAACTGATTATCTCTCAAGCTAATACTTCCCTGGTACCAGAAAAACTTGCTTCCTTGTCAGGCTTCTATGTGGCAAGGCAAGGAGTATAAATACTAGGAAGCTATTCCATACTGTGCTGGTTTACTCACAATCTGATCATGGATTACCCTTGACCTGCGGCTAAATCCTGTGCCAACATACAGCCTTGTTGCTCCCTGTGACAACAATCAGAGTGGTACTGCCATAATTCTATTGTCCCCATCTGCCTGATTGGGTAATTTTTAAACCTCACACAGCCACAATCAACCATCTAAGTTTCTCTTAGAGTACACACACAAAAATGTTCCTACTGGTGTTGTCATGCCTTTTTCCTTTTGTCCACTGACCATTTTTGTAGATTCTGCTACTCTTATACTGTACTGCTTTTTGGCTATTTTACTGTTTTTAATACACTTACAGGTTCATAGGTTGGCACTAGGCTAATCGGCCCTAGAGCCTATACAAGCCTAGCCATAACAATTCCCTGGATATTTCTTCCCACAATATTTACTTCCCTGGACCCCTGTCTAGCAGGGCGACTAACGTGATCCCCGGCGTGAATTTCCTCTCTCTCATCCAATCATCAAAGTTCCTTTTGAAGAGGGCCAAGGAGGCACTCTGCTTGACATGTATGGGCAGTCTATTCCAGAGTATGAGGAGTCTCTGGGTCAGGAACCTATCCCTCCAGCATGTTTTGTTCATTGTGATGACAAGGTTTAGATCCCTGGAGCATGTGGCTCAGAAGGATTGGGATTTCTTTAAGTGGAGCATGTCCAACAGCTCAGGGATTGACATGACCTTGTATGTTAAGCAGAGATCGCCTCTGAATAGAGGATATGCCACAGTGTATAGCTGGAGTTTTTTTTTTTTTTGTTTTTTTTTTTTTTTGTTTTTTTTTAAGACGGTCAGCATAGGGCATCTGCTTTAGGCCTGTGATTCTTTTAGTGAGGTACTTATGTGGCCTTTCCAGCTGTTGCAGATGTCTTGTGAGGTGCATGCTAAATGGGGCATTGTACTCTATAATGGGTCTAAATGAGGGACGAGTACAGTGGAACAATGACCTCCTTTTTTCTGGATGAAAAGCCCTTAGTGAGGAGGTGTGCCACATAGAAGGATTTCCTGACTGTTGTGGCGATGTGGTTATCGAAGGTGAGACCACTGTCCACCTGTGCCCCCAAGTCTCTCATCACACTTTCAGTGTTTAGTGTACTGCCACCTATGTGGTAATTCATGGGTACATGGTTTTTCCCAAAGGGGATAACTACACATTTCTTGGCATTAAGCTGGAGCCCATGGCTCTGGCACCAAGCATCTGTTTCTGTAAGGCCCTATTGTAGAATATCCACATCATTTGGGGATTCAGTAATGGCTCCCAGTTTGCAGTCATCTGCGAACTTTGTTAGCCAGAGTCCCTTAGTGTTGGCCTGTACTTCAGAGTAGTAGATGCCAAACAAGAGCGGTGCCAGGACTGAACCCTGAGGTACTCCACTTGTCACTTGTCTGGAGCTGGATTTGGAGTCTGCTACTTTTACAGTATGGGTTCTGACAGTAAGCCAGTTGGCAACCCATTGAGTGACGTAGGGATTTATGCCCAGCTTAGTAAGTTTATCTATGCAATGTTTATCACTTGCACTGTCTAAACCTTACACAAGATAATGTCTAAACCTTACACAAGATTGCTTCTGCCATTTTTAAGTTGCAATTTTTTCTACAACATTGTTGCTGTTAACTGCTTCCACTGCAGGAAGTTTAGGGTATTACACAGTGAAGATGCTAGCTTGCCTGCAGCATTCTTGTAATATTCATGGAATGGTTTGCCTGTGTGATCTTTTTATCTTTTAGTTTGGATATCACTTAGGATACCTTGCAGGCACCCTAACGCTTATAGACATCAGGCTCAATTTCAAGCTCAATGTTTTAATGCAATATTCCACTTATGCTGCACTGACAGGGTTAGAAAGAGAGAGAAACATGGCATGTCTAAAGCAAGGGGGGGGGGGGGTTGGCTTTATTGGCTTGGATGTACTCAAAGACTTAAAAAGCAAAAAGTCATGGGCATTCTGAAGTAATGCTGCTACAACACTGGTATGTCCTGAATGGGTTGTTTGCATGTATTGCATGGGCCTTCACTACAGGAGTTTAAAGTTATTACACAGTGAAAAAAAACTCTAGCTTGGATACAGCTTTCTAGCAGTTTTTAGTTTCAACCCATCTACATTACCTAATACACTAATTAGTGCATCAAAAAGTTCCTTCTCCAAGGACTTCCTTACCGTTTCCTCACTACCCCTTTCTTTGTTAAAACTTACCTTAACACCAGCCCTCTAAAGTAGCACTTTAAAGTTAACCCATCAATATCCATAACACTGCACTTTATCAGTTCTCGCTAATACATCACTCCCAATTTATCCCTATCAGTACCCCCAATATAAAACAAAAGACTATTGAAATTTATGAGCATACCACCACAGGAACACCTTTGCGATAACCATAATATCAAACTTTAAAACACTTTAATGTGAAATCAATATAGCAAATAAAAACAGACAAAAACAGCCTTTTCCAAAGTAAAACGATGAGCGCTTTCGGCCTTCATCAGATTGTAAAAACACACGACTTTCTCTCCATGAAATAAAAAGAGGTTCCACCAATCAGCATTCTTTCCTAGGGCCAACACCTCCTGTTTAACCTATGATTGGACAAACCAATTAAAGGGTAATTGACCAAGCCCATTTCCTTATCCAATAGCAAGACATCTTTCTTTTAGCAAGAGTTTAAGCGGTACTACCTTCAGCAGTTCTTGGTTTGTTTATTCTACACCCAATATAAAACAAGTAACGATGTCTAATTCTCAAGGAGTCATGAGCTGCTCTTACGTCTCACTTGAGAAATATATTAGCAGTAAGTGTACTGATGCAGTGGAGGAACTGCCTTATGTTTGATAACAATTTGTTCCACCTAGAAGTCTGCATCTCCGTTACCTAATCAGTATCAGAAGTTGAGAGGTGTGCCTTGAAGCTATCAGTAAAGAGTAGCAGAATCAAGCAAATATCTACTCTAGGGTCCCATATGCACTTTTAAGGCATTCTTAAAACCTTGACCACTTAGGAGACAAACAAGGCAACCTCAGCATACAACTCAAATAACATAACATTTAAATTTCCACATCCCTGATATCCAACAATATGCAGTTCTTCAATTCTACCCTTGAAGATGCTAACAAACTACCTTGCTCCTTTTTTTTTCAGTCTTAGAACTAAGCCAACACAACATGCACTAGAAACACCGACATTAAAATCACACTTCTCAAGACTACACCCTAACATTCTAAGACTAGCTGCACAACAGATATTCAAACCATCTCCCCACATTTATAACCTCAGTTTTACTGCCAGTACAATTCCACAAAGCTGGCAGCATGTTATAATCATAAGAATGACCTAAACTGATTACAGAAAAGCTATTTTACAACCAATTAATAAACTACATATCTAAATATTGTCTCTTGTCAAGACAAACTTGGTTTCCAAAATGGTTTTAATATACAGACTACTACTTACACAGTAACCAATCATATTTACAAAGCCATGGAAATGTCAGCTTAAACTAGACCTTCATTATAATGTTTTTTGAATCAGTAAACCATTCACTTTTACCAAGGACCACTAGTAATTCTGAGATTGTGACACTGCAATAAAATAGTTCTTTTTATATTTTTGATCACAATACAACATGGTGGCATAATTCAGAACATATAACCTTTCGGCAGACTTCTACAAGGATCTATTCCTAGACTTGTATTATCTGCATTTTCATAAACAATCCAACATTAAACCTACATACAAATAAACTTCACTCTATATACTGATGACAAAATAATTCTTAATTTGGAGAAAATCACTTCCCGAACTTTGAAAAAAATAGTGAAGGACTTCCAGAATGGACTAGTATAGATGGATCTAGTCACAAATCTGCAAAAAAGACAACTACTACGGGGTGTCTGGAACTCGGCAGAGATTCAAAAAACAATCCAAACTTAAGTTTTGCAGGCTGACAGACAGTGGGTATTACATCTGACCATTCATAGGTTCACAGGTGTGTACTAGGCTAATGGCCGTGGAGCCTTTACAAGCCTAGCCCATAGGATTTATTCTTCTCATACAGAATACACTGCACAGCAGACTCTGGACAAATTACAAGTAGCCTATAAATATTCAAATTTACTTTCCAGTTTCTTATTGGCTTTGACCATTGCTTTTACAATATTTCTAAGGTGCCTAAAGTGGTTTACTTTTTGCTGTGATTTATTCAATGTCCACGGTTTCCATGCTTTATCTCTTTGGTGCATGGTTTGTTTAGTTTCTCTGGGAAGCCAAGGTGTGGGAATCATCTACATTCTTTGTGTTCAGTGGAGCTAGTTCATTTAGGATAAAGAGAAATACTCTGTTTAAATCAGACACAGCTTCATCTAAGGGTAGGGTTTTAAGGTGGGTCAGTTGCATTACCTTAAGGAGCTATTAAGTGTCTATCTAGAAATGTTTCAAATTGCTTACTTAGTTGTGAAGAAATTGCTTGTGTATATTGTTAGACGTTTCTAACATCAAAGGTGGGAAGATGTCCTCTAAGTGAATCAGACAGGTTATCTGTATCTACTAGGACTTTGTAGGGTGGAGGTGAAGACCCGGTTTGTGAGAGACAGTATATTAGATGTTTTATTAAATCCTGTGGAGGGTTTTAATGATCTGAGTTATCCCATTTAAGATTATAGCAGCAGTGGGGTTATCAGAGTTTGCCTGAAGCCAGTCAATGCTCAAGTCACAGAGTATCATTAGTTCTTGGGAAATGTTAGTGGATGCCCAGTTGAAGAGGTCTTCTGCAGTACTGCTACTATTGCCTGGAGGGATACAGACTGCAATAATGCATATTGATTTGGAGTTTAGCTTTAGACGTGACATCAGGATTTCAGCACTGTTTACATCTGGGGTTTTATAGTGACTTGATTTACTGTTAGGTTGATTTTGAAGAGAATATCTATGCCTCCTGGGTTTTCTCCTTTCTTGACAGTTCTGAGTACATTACAATCAGGGGGTGTGACATCCTCATCTTTTAAGTTTTGAATTAGCCAAGTTTAAGTGACAAAACAATTATGCCAGGGTATTGGAGTGCTAGCCAAGCATCGGAAATTGGTGATTTGGTTACAAAGATTTCTGAGATTTATACTGGTGAAGAGAAGGCCATTGTGATAATGGAGATGGAAGTAGGCAGGATTGTGTTGGGTTGAGCGTGGCTTATTATAATGGTCTGTGGGACTGGCTGGACATGGGGTGGATCTCTACTTAGCTTCAGAGAAGTTGATAAAATTCTACTCTACTCCATCAACTTAAAATTGAATTTTTGTATGTTGATTAAATTTGGGTTTGGAAAAAAGTCCTCCCCTTCCTGTGGAAGTAATCTAAAAGGCTAAGCAAAACCATCTCCTACCATACCACAGTAAACCAACCTACCACATTAATGCCAACTATGTCCCTGTCACAACATGCTAAGGATGCAAGTCAACTTGAAAAGTTACTTGTTAAGCCCAATATCCTTCCTATGGTGGGTAAAGTTAATTACCACTCAAATAGCTAACCTGTACAGCCAACAACATGCCCCCAATATTCCTTGATTTGTAAACACTAGCTTCGTAAAGCAAACTATCCTTACCTCCACCAAATGGGAAACTTCTGTGATTCTGTCCTTACAACCCCTCCTGTACCATCTTGCATGTCACCGGGTCTCTGGTTAAATCAGATTACCTATTTCTAACCTTCACCTTTAACACAAGGCTCCCCACCTAAAAACCCCACTGCATTTCAGGATTATTTTAAGGCAAATTGACTAGATCTTACCAATATCCCAGGCAATCCATAACTTACACATCCTACCATACAAACTAAATCAAGATGCTACTCTTGCTTTTGCATAATCCACAGATTTTTATTTCATCACATATAAAATTAACTGAAAATTATACTACCATCCACCACAATTGTGCTGAATTCAAAAGTAAGCCTAAATGGTAGAACTACGATACAGATCAACTCTGTAGAAAAAAGAAGCTTTCTACTCTTTGTAAAAAATCCTCCTTCCTCAAAGCAGAAGTAATCAGTTATGAATTTAGAGTAGCCACAAAGTCTTCCTTCTTCAGCAACATTAGGAAACTCAGAAGTAACAGAATCCTGTTCTAATCATACTTCATTGGCATATCATATTCTGGCCATAAACTCACAGCCAACATCCTTCTCAACATTTAACATCTCCCAAATCCTGCTGCCCCCCTCCCCAGATCTCACATTACTCCCCCACCTATAAAATCACCCTACATCAACGAATCATCACTCTCCAAAACCAAAAAAAAGAAGTTATGTCTTACCATAACATTCCATCTGTGTTGTTGATCTTCATTCATTCATTACTGATGGGTTATCGGTTCTGCCCTCGGAACAGAGCCGGCCAATATCAAGCTTGCGTCAGCCAAAAACACTCAAACCAAGGTCCTACCCAGAATGCTCTGCTCCCTGTTACCTCAGATCGAGTTTGCAAGTTGATAGATAAAAGTAGAGGCTACCTCTGGTCATAACAGACCTACAAGAAAGGAGTACGGGGAACAGAGGGTGGGAATCAATGAATGAACAAAGAACAACAACACAGACGGAACGTTATGGTAAGACATAACTTCTTTATATGATGTTGTTAATCTTCGTTCATTCCTTACTGATGGGGCAGAGTCCCCAGCTACTTGTATTACTGGGTGTCCCTCATGGAAGGACATTCCTGAGCACCATGGAGCCAAAGGACGCTCTACCTCTGGAGGCCAAGTCCAATTTGTAACGAAGAATAAAAGGTATGAGGTGTGGCCCAAGTTGCAGCTGAGCAAATAACATTGAGGGATGCCTTAGCATGGAAAGCTGCTGAAGTTGCCATAGATCTTGTAGAATGTGCTTTGACGCTACGAGGCAAGGTGAGATTGTTTTTGTTGTAGATAAAGGTTATACAATTTCTCAACCATGAAGCCAATGCAACTTTTGATACAGGATGACCCCATCTAGGTCCAGAAAAAGGCAGAAACAGTTGGTCTGATTTACGGGTAGATTTTGTTCTGTCCAGATAAAATCGTAATTGCCTATGAACATCCAAGGAGTGCAGGCAATACTCTCCCTTGTTAGAATGGTTAGGAAAGAACACTGGAAGGTCAATAGATTGATTGATAGATTGCCCTGACACCACTTTTGGTAAAAAAAAAAAGTAGAATAAGTTCGCAGCGATACCCTATCCTTATGGAAGATAAGATAGGGAGGTTTGATGTATAAGGCCTGGAGTTCTGACAATTGCTAGGCCAATGTGATGGCAAATAAAACAAAGTTTTCCAAGATAGATATTTTACATCACATGAAGATGCAGGTTCAAAGGGGGGAGCTGTTACAGCTTGCAGAACCAAAGCCAAATCCCAAGGCTGTCCGGGTTTTCTAAAGGGAGGTTTTAGGTGGATAACCCCTTTCAAGAAACAGAGTTTGTTTGTGTGACATAAGTGAAGAATCTTGAAAACCAATATGAAAATTTGAGATGGCAGCCAAATGTACGGATAGTAGAGGCAGACATCCCAGAATAGAAAAGATGTGATAAGTAATCCAATACCACCGAGGCTGGGGTTGACAAGGGTTCTAATTGTTTATTTGCTGCCCAGAGAGAGAACCTTTTCCATTTGTTAAGACAGATTAGTCTGGTGGACGATTTATGAGATGCAATAAGAATATTGCGCACAGGGGACAAAAAGTTTTCATGCTTGGCAGTCATTGAAAGTGGAGAAACCAAGTTGTCAGTTTCAGGGTTGTTAGATTGGGGTGAATCAGACCCTGCGGATGGGAGATCAATGCTGGGGATGGACTGAGGATACATGGTTGATCTATCAGGTGAGGTCAGAGGAAGGGAAACCAGACTTGTCAAGGTCAATATGGAGCAATAAGGATCACTTTGCTCTTCAACTGTCGTGCTTTCTTTAGAAATTGGGAGAGAAGGATAAGCATAAAAAAGTCCCGAGGGCGAAGCGTGGACTAGAGCGTTCCTTGGTGACCGTCCCGAGGGGGGATCAGGGCAAAGTAGCTGCTGCACTTGTAGTTGGTTGGGGAGGCAAATAGGTTGCAGCAAGGCTGGCCCCAGCGGTTGAAGATTTTTGCCACTATCAGAGAATTGAGGACCATTCATGAGGCTGTAGAATGCACCTGCTCAATTTGTCTGCTATCACGTTGGAATTCCCGGGAATGCGCGTTGCAATTAGAAAGCGGTTGTAAGCTATCGCCCATTGCCACATTCTGAAGACCTCTCGGCATAATGGGTAAGATCTGGTACCCCCTTTTTTGTTGACGTACCAGACCACTGACAAGTGGTCTGATTGAATCACAATAGTCCCTGATGGAAGGATGGAGTGAAATGCTTGCAATGCTAGAAGCACCACCCTCAGTTCCAGGGCATTTATATGCAAAAGGGCCTCCGTCTCCGACCAAGTGCCTTGGACCGAGTTTCCCTGACACAGACCCCCCACCCCATTGGGGAGGTGTCCGTGGTCACCGTGGCTATTGGTTGATGGGTGTTGAAAGGGCGGGACCATTGTTGGGGATTTCGAGATGTCCACCAGAGTAAATCTTGCTTGCATTTCTGAGTTACACTTATCTGAAAAGACAAAGGATGTTGTAGAGGGTACCACTGAGCGAGAAGTAGCCACTGAAGGAGTCTCATGTGGAATCTGGCTAGAGGAACAATAGTAATCGAGGCTGCCATTGACCCCAATAGCTGGAGTACAGACTGAGCTGGGGTTTTGTGGTGACAGAGCAGCGGTTGAACTTGTTGTCTTATTTTCTGAAGTCTGTGTTCTGGAAGGGATGCTGTGCAATTTCTCGTGTTCAACAGTACCCCTATAAATTCCAAAGACAGAGTTGGGGTTGTGTTGGATTTCTCCCAGTTTATAGTGATTCCCAGGCTTCGAGCTGTTAAGAGAGTATACTGCAGGGCTTCTTCCAGTAGACGCTTGGTGGGGGTGGTAAGGAGCCAGTCGTCTAGATATGGAAATGCCTGGAATCCTTGAAGTCGCAAGTGAGCGATAACCACTGCCATGCATTTTGTGAACACTCTGGGAGTTGTAGAAAGACAGAAGGGCAGGGCTCGAAATTAGTAGTGACTGGCTCCTCTGCAGAAGCAGAGGTATCTTCTTGAGCATTTGTCCATTTTCATGTGGTAATATGCATTTTGAAGATCTACAGAGTGCATCCAATTGTCTTCTTCCAGAAGAGGTTGGATAGACTGAACTGTAACCATCCAGAATTCCTCTGTTTTTACAAATTTGTTTAGTGTACCAAGATCCAGAATCGGTCTCCAGTCCACTGTCTTTTTTGGCACTAAAAAGAACCTTGAGTAAAAACTGGATAATATCCGGTCTGGGGGGACCGTCTGGATGACTCCTTTTTGTAGCAGCTTTTGGATTTCATGTACTGTTGTTACTCTTTGACTGGGTGGAATGTTGGGTAATACTTTTGATGAGACTGGGCAAAGATGGAAGGGGATGCGATAGCCTCTGGACATAATCTGTTGTACCCAAGAGTTAGTTATTATCTTTTGCCAGGCAGTGGGGTACAAGGAGAAATGACCCCCGACCACTTCCGAGGTGAGCAGTTGGGCAATGCTTCAGGAGAGCTGATAGGGTTGGCCAGAGAAAGAATCTCTGGAACCCTGGTTTCATGGACCTCCTCTGCCTTGAAAGGGGTGTCTTCCATTGGAGTTTCCCCCTCTGCCTCTAGGGGAGAACTCGGCACATGCATCCTGGAAAGAACTCTGATTTCTTGTGCCAGATCTTTCCACTTCTCTGATTTCTGGAGTAGGATTGCTGAGGAGTAGAGTGTCCGACACCAACGGCAGACAGGGTCTTGCCATCTTGTTCGCACCATGCCAGCGTATCTTTGACTTTAGAGCCAAACAAAGAAATGACCTCTATGAGGGCATTCATGAAGGAAGCCTTAAAGGAGTCCGCAAAGTCACAAAGGCGCATCCAAGCATGTCTGGCGACTATACCTGCGCCTACTGCTCTAGCCGTCCCTTCCACTGTGAGAAATAAGATGTATGGAAGAGTTGGAAATGGACTCTAGGGTGGCTATCTGAGAAGTCACAGAAGCCACAAACAGCTCCTGCCAAAGTTTCGGAGAGCTGGTTGATATGATCTCATTGAAGCCTGGTAAAATGTGCCAAATAATTCAAAGACCTTACAGTGAAGGTCAATGAAGCAAACACATGCTTCCCTAATCTGTCAGTCGCCCGGGACTCCTTGTTGGGTGGATGGAGAGTTTGGCTCTCTTCTGCCAAATCCTTCTTAGTAGCAGCTGCCACCAACATGGCATCTACTGGAAGACATTGTGACCAATGGGGGTGCTCAGCTGGGGGCGATAATATTTTATCTGGTCTCTTAGGTATCACTTCCATGGTGTCATGAGCCTTCCATGCACACTGCACGATGAGTTGGACGAGCTCATCGGCAGGCGGGATGACCTAGGAGGTAGGGGGCCAGGCACAAAAATGCCTGCAGGAATACTGATTCCTCAGAAGGATTAGACGGCTTCCAGTCACCTCTCTAAGGATGTCACCAAAGGTCACCTCATCAGAGGGTGACCATGGGGACCCTTCCCCATCATCAAAATCCATATCTTCAGTCAATGACTCCTCAGTGGAATCCATGTGCTTCCTCTTACACGATGCTTTGCGGGGTACTTCCTCAGTGGAAGGTTCGGGGGAAGACTGCAAAGAGGGGGTCTTCCTGAGGAGGAGAAACCAGAGGCTCTTGTGCCCGGTGTCCAGCAGTTAAAGCTTGTGGCAGTTGTGGCACAGAGAGGGGAAGAGGACTTCGTAAAATGAGCTTTGCCAGCGAAAGCAAGCGGCCTCTCCATGGCCTGGAAGGCTGGCCCGCCCAAGGAGGGATGGGAGCCAGAACAGGGCACAATAACCTTGGAACTGGGGTCACTCTCTGCCCCGTCGAGCCCGCCCAGACTAGGAGTCTCAAGAGGACCATGAACCGTAAGAGAGCATCCCTGGAAGGTGCCATAGAAAAAAAATCAGCATGGAGCCAGGAATGCCCTCCCCAATGGCACAGCCACTGGCCTGAGAAGAGCCCAATGCCCAGTGCACCAAAGGCCACAAAGACGACTCTGGTTCCAAAGTGAGATCCACTATTGGAGTCAGAAGGAGGGAAAGCTGCTGTCGGAGTAATAGACTTCGAGACTTGAGTGGAAGTCGAAGGACGAGTATATGTTGGGGTTTGAGGAGATAATATGTTCACCTGAATGAGGGAACGTGGACTTTGACAGTTGAGAGACCTCTAGCCACAAGCAACTGGTCAACAAACCGCAACACATCCTGTTCAGAAAGACTCTTGGTTGACCTCATGGAGAAACCTGATGGCGATTCTGGTCTTTTTAGAAGCGGACTATATTGACTGCTAGCAAAAGGATCCAGTGAAGGGGAATATTTGATTCTTGCTAATTCAATAGGTGCAGAGCTTGGAGCCGAGGAAATCTGCACCGAAGAAAATGGTGTGGATAAAGTCTGCTCTGAAGATGTCAGCGCTGTAGTAGTTGAAGGTGTCTGCACCGGAAAGGCAAAAATCTGCCCCAAAGGGTACGATGCCGTAGTGGAAAGTGTCGGCACCAGAAATAAGGACGGTGCCAAGAAGGACTGCACCAAAGCACATGTCAGTGCCGAAAATGTCTGCACCATGGAGTACAGAAGAGTCATACTTGGAGCCGAAGGTGACTGTACCAACGGTGCTGAAGGGGAATGAACCTGTATTGACGGTGCCATTAGGGGTTGCGACAGAGCTGTCGGAACCATAGTTGTCTGCACTGGGAACTCCGGTGCCGGTATCCTTAAAGGAGACATGGCTGTAGTCAGAATCATTTGGGGAGGTGCCAAGCCTGGAGCCAACAGGGTTACAGGTGGCAGCGGAGTAGTAATCAATTTTACCTTCTTGTGAGTTGACTCCCTACGATCTCCAGAGGGAAAAGAAGGGAGCGACTTTGATGAAGAAGAGGAAGAACTCCTCTTGCGGGGTTTAACAGGAGGGGGTGAGCCCTCCGACCCAGAAATAGCCTCAGAGAAAGGAGACTTGAGGAGACCTTTCAAAATTAACTTATTCTTCCACTCGTTGAGAGTCCTGGTAGAGAAATTTTTACAAATCCCACATGGAGGATCCAAAGTCAAGTGGGAGACATTAAGACAGTAAACACAAGTCATGGCCATCAGAAAGAGGTACTTATGGACGCAATCCTTGCACTGCTTGAAACCAATGGTACTTTTGTTATCCGACATAACTGGTGTGGAGAAGAAGCACAGTAGCAAAAGGAAGAATAACGGCTACCCAAGAAAAGGGTAACAAGAGAAAAGGAACGATTACCAACAATGGTAATGGAGAATTACCACAAGGTAAGAAAAGAGGGTAATAACAAGAAAAGACCAAAGGGAGAGAGACTAAAGTGTGTGATAGGGTAGGAAAATTTTAGAATAAACTTTTGAGAAAAATTTAGAGTAACAACAATATATAAACTGTCAAAAAATAGACACTTAGCGGAGAGAGTGGCTTGACACGACTGTAGAGCAACGCGGCAAACGAGATCTGAGGTGACAGGAAGCAGAGTATTCTGGGTAGGACCTTGGCTCGAGTGTTTTTGGCTGACGCAAGCTTGATATTGGCCAGCTCAGTTTCGAGGATGGAACCGATAACCCATCAGTAAGGAATGAATGAAGATTAACAACATCAGATCTGTAGTTTAAGAGTTCAAGATGGCTGCCGAGCATTAAACACATACTTTCGGCTGCTCCTGTTCCAGCTAAGTTTATCCGCTCCAAATAACCTGCATCTGGCTTTAAAAGTAAAAAGAAAGTTAAAATAGGTTGAAAGGATTGGATCTATAGCAGCATTTTGGATAATTTTAAACCTTACTTTCTTCTAAGTATTTACCTGAACTCAATCTGGGGAAGGCCAAGGCCGCATGGGAATATCCTTCTCTGCATATAACAGTATTTCAAATAAGAGATGGCTACTAAGCAAGAAACCATGGATTCTATGACTACAAAAACTAAACTTTCCTCTATAACTACCCCTGAGAAGGATGTAATATCCAAGAGACAAAAAAAAAATAAATCAACGCAAGAGCTGAACAAAGGGCCTACTAAAACCAAAACTGAATCTGCACTTACACTTGAAGATATTAAGTAAGCATTACAACCATTGCAAGATGAGTTCAAGTTATTTTCAGATAAGCTAAATTACTTTGGTTCAATCCTGGATCAAATTATAACAAGAATAAACACAATAGAAAATAAAACTGAGTAGAACTCGAAGCGGATACAGGATTTACAAGCTAAGGTAAATGCAAATGAAAAAAATAATCAGTGACTTACAACTGACTTAGAAGCTCGAAGTAGGAGAAATAATATCTTAATACATGGCATTCCGGAAAAGTTTGATCAACCCCAACTACCTGTAATATTAACAGAGATCTATGAACTAGTAACTGAAGATAAATCTCTTGCAAAAGAAATTACAGTGGAAAGAGTTCATAGAGCGCTACGGAAAACTCAAAATGAAACTAACCCCAGACAGATCTATGCAAAACTACTTAATGCTGCACATTTACTGCTTATGGCTGCAAAGAAGAAAAAAAAAAACATCTCCTGGAGAAGCTATAGGATCTCATTATCACAAGACTTACCTCAGCTGATTAAAGTACAGAGACAAGCTCTAGCCCCTTTCTGTGCTTTGCTAATAAAAAAAATATTTGTTTCCAAATGAAATACCCAGCCACTCTTTCCTTTAATTATAAAGATCAAAAGCACTCGATACAGTCTGTGGAGGAGGCAAAGAAAACATTCATTAAAGTTTTCAATGAAGTACCAGTTATTTAAAACTTATGGCACAGCTTTTTAAAATAAAATAAAGAAAAATGTACTGCTTTAAAAAAAATGCAGCTTCTCTCTGAAGATATATCTGGAAAAACTAACAGTAGCTGGAAGCACTATCAGAAGAAATTACTTCCTACAGAAATGGTACTTTTTACTTTCTCAGATCTGTAAACAAAGAAAGGAAGCTAACGGAGCTAAACGTACGTACCTGATTTAATATTCTGTTGGTTTTTCCTGTCACTCTCTAGACATTCTGGAAATATTCCCGTCATTTTTTATGGTTTTATCGTTTTTTTTTTTATTTTCCTTTGAATTTATTATTTATTTATTTTCTTCTGCTTTAGATAACTCCATTTTCTGGGACTTGTGTTGCTTCCTGAGGAGGCCTACATAACAGCTCTACGAGGGTTTCTTTAGTCTGATGGGCCGTTTCTACACTCCATAATCCAGAATTCAACGAAAACGTTGGATGACATCACGAGGTCAAAGAGCATGGGAAAAGAAGAAATGAAGCAAAGCATTACTGGGAATGCTAAAATCGCGAAATACATCGTATTTATGAAGAAATGGACTATTTTTACAGTTTGGGTTCTGTGTGATGCTGAAAATGCAAGAACACTGAAGGATTTCGTTCAGGGTAATGTTAGTAACATTATTATTTAATTTAAAAAGCATTATGTCAGTGCGTGCTATATTTAGTTAAGGAATGTTTTATATATATATATATATATATATATATATATATATACATACATATATATATATATATATATATATATATATATATATATATATACACATACGTGTGTGTGTCTAGTTTATTTTAATGCCTGCCAAATATTAATTGATCAGTACTTAGTTTAATATTGTAGTATTAGTTAAATTGCTAATATGGTAACTAAGTATTAATTTAATTACGTCTAAAATCTAATGCTGCAGGTAAATAAGTGATCTGTATTTTATAGGGGTGAAGTCTTTAGTTACGTGTTCTATAAGCTTTATAAGTCTCAGGTATCTGCAAATGATATCCAGAGCTCAGCTGATTACTTTTGTTTGGGTCTATAAATGGCCTATTTATTGTAGGTGTGTTTATTTTAGGTGCGTGATTTGGATTTTCAATAACAGATTTTAAAATAATATTTATAGATATGCCATTACCCTCGGAATGCCAGCTATAGTTACACTTGCCTGCTTACTGTCTGTGATAAGGTATAATATTATTTATTTATAGGGAGTTAGATCTAAACTAATATGTACAATCATAATAATCTATACCAATCCAACCTTATGCACCTGTAAGCATAACTTAATTCCATGTTATGATCTGCTAAAATGATACAAGTCTTTTAGAAATTATGATTCTTATACTCTTATTAACTACTCTAAGCATCTTTTTGCCTTTAAATGTACATTTTAGATTTATACTTTAGTATTAAATAGTTTTTGGAGTGACATGAGGGTGTAGTTGTGAATGCTGGGTGACACTTGGAATATTGCGGTTAGTATTTATGTCTCCCTGTTGCATACCTGTAGCAGTTATTTTATACAAAAATGTTTAACAGTATATTTGTCTCTTTTGCATTTGCAAATAAAATCATATCAGGGAGATGGGTGGTTAGGCACGGGTTGTAAGGTTAGGAGCATGGACGCCAGAACACCAGTTTTTAGTACAGTTTATTTTGTGTGTGTTAGAAAAGGACCTATCATTATATGGACCGTTCCTAGTGAAACTAGTATCTCTGTTGACCTTATTTTGTTTTTATTGTTATTTTTTGAACTTGTAGTTAGATGATTAGAGTGAATTCTTGGAATGTAAATGGTCTTCAGAACATTAAAAAAAAAAAAAAAGCTGGTTATACACCTGATTTATCAAGACAAACAAAACATTATTTTTTTTACAAGAGACTCATATGACAAATGACCAATGGGACAATATTAAAAAAAGAAATTGGATTACACAGATTATATCAGCAGGGAGCAGCCTTGCATCAAAAGTATTTTAATTAAAAAGTCCTTCCCTGGAGAAGTGCTTGATACTAAATTTGATTTGAGTGGAAGATGGTGTTTATTCACTTGCTCATACCCACAAGTTAAGTCCCCGATTTTGTTTCTGAATGTGTATAGTCCATATTCAAACCAACATTTGTTCATCCAGGAAATACATAATCTGCTACTTCCATACCATGATCATTTCTTCATTATTGGTGGCGACTGGAACACTCTTATTGATCCATCAAATGATAGCTCGAGTAAGAACAGAAAACAGCCCACCCAAATAACTGCTTCTATTCAAGATTTGTTGAATAGTTTTAATTTAGTTGACCCTTTTTTAATATCTGAGATTGACAGGGAGTCTAATAAATTCACTTTCTATTTCGGCCTCACATAAGGATTGGTCTAGGATTGATTACTACCTGATCTCAGATGCTTTCTCGACTAAAATTGCTAATTTTGCATGAGGCCACATCTATATCTGATCATTTGAATATATCACTTGGCATTAACCCTAACCAAAAATGGAATTATGACAGTAAGATTTTCACTTAGTTACTAAATAGTAACATTCTCATAAAAAAAAAAAAAAAAAAAGACGTTTTGCAGGAGGTCTGTGAATATATAAAACACTTAGAAGCTGAATCATTGCTTTCCAATATCCCTTTAGATATACAACGGGCAGCAGCTAAAGCTGTCAGAGGAATACTTATTGAAAAAGCATCATATTATAAAAAGAAAGAGAGTCTGTACATTAATAACCTCACAAAAGAGTTTAAAAAATTGACGCAGAACTGCAAAAAGATTTTTCCCCTGATTTAGAAATTAAACTACACGGAATTCTGAAGGAAATATATTCCTTCCACAAACAAAACTACTCTTTGACTGAATTAAAGCTTCTACATAGACACTTGGAATGGGCTCAAACTCCATCCAAAACTCTAGCAAGACTAATAAATATCAAAGGAGGACCAAACTATATAAAAGGACAAAGTATAAAGGGAAAGTCCTGTATAGAAATAGTGACATTGTAAATTCATTTGTAGATATTTACACGGAAATCTACAATCCTAAAACTCAATTCCAAAAAGAACAGTGCATAGTTTTGGGACCTTAAGCTTATTGAGAAAGTCTATCTTCCACACAAATTACCCAGTTAAACGCCCCTATAACACTAAATGAAATAACTGCAGCTATTAAAAAACTGAAACCTAATAAGGCGCCAGGCCCTGATGGATTTACAGGTGAATTTTATAAAACTTTCTGCAGTAATCTTACAAAAATCCTACTTAACATGTATAATCATATCATATCAGAAGGGATTACGGACAAGTATATGAAAATTTCCAAAACTATTTTCATCCCAAAACCAAACTCTGACAAATCAAACCCTCTTAACTATAGGCCTATTGCCCTTTATAAATGTAGGCATGAAAATTTTAGCTATCATTTTTGCAAAGAGAATTCAAAAAGTGATGGCATCAATTATTTGTCCAGAGCAATTGGGTTTTATAAAGCAAAGACAACTTTGTGATAATACTCTCACTTTGCATATATTATTAATGTTCCTTGAAAAGGATAATCATCCAAGATGCGCTTTAACGTTCAATGCAAATAAGGCCTTTGATAATGTTGATCTCAACTTCTTATATGCAACAACGGAATACTTTAATTTCCCAGATATGGTCATTAATACTATTAGGATGATGTATAAAAATGTCTCTACGTCCCTTTATATAAACAAAACATTATCAAATCCTATTAAAATTACAAATGGCACCAGACAGGGGTGTCCGCTATCACCCTATCTTTTTAACTTGTATCTTGAACCTTTTCTTATCTGGATCAAACAGATGACCCATCATCATATTCCAAAAATCTATAACATCGAAATAAAGTACTTGGCGTTTGCGGATGACCTTAACATTTACTCTGAGCTTCCTAACACAGACCTCCAGAAAATTCAAAACTCTACTGATCTCTTTTCTAAAGTTGCTAACTATAAACTTAACCCCACCAAATCAGCCTTATTTCCTTTGAAGCCTAAGTAGCTTTTAGAATACTACTTCCCCTTTTCTGACATACCTCTTAAATATTCAATAAAGTATCTGGGTATAAACTTCACGCACTCTCATCAAAAACTTATGAAAACTAATCTTTATAAAGTTTGGGATCAAATAAACAATGATCTAACCAGATGGAAAAATATTAACCTTTCACTGTTATCAAAATCTGCTATTATAAAGATGAATATTTTACCTAGAATTCTTTTCCATCTAAACTCTGTTTTTCTCAATATTCCAAAAAACTTCAACAGAGACCACAATTTCTAAATTCTTATGGTTCCCTAAATCAACCAGAACATTATATAGGAAATTAACTATCCCAAAAGCTAAGGGTGGATTAAGTCTTCCAGATTTCAGTCTGTATTATCAAATAATTACCGCAAGTCGTTTAATAAAAATAGCCAGTCATGATCCGTATGACGAATCTTGGTCTCCAATATGGGTCAAGATCTGGTACAACTATATACGTTCGTTCAAAATTAATCCTCAATCTATCTCCTTTCTCAGACCTGTTGGTGAATTTAGCATTAAGTTTTTGTCTCTTCTATAAAACAAAATTCTTATTTTTCATGATCTGATGAAATCCCTTAATTTGCAAAATACAATCCCCATTCTTCAACCCATACATCTGAATCCAAATTTAAAAATCATTAAAAAAATGATTGACCTATCTAACTTTCCTATTATCAAGAATGCTACAGTCTGGCATTTTTATAGTACAAAAAATGCAGCAGAGATTAAAACTTTATTTGGGGCTCCTAATAAATATGACCCTATCTTAAGACAACTCAGCTCACTTATAAAACAAAAATTCTCTAAATACAGAGTTATGGAACAAGATATTCAATTAACACAATCATTTATTCGATCTCCCTAAAAAACAAAATGATCTCACATACTTATAAACTTGTGTCGTCCATGATACATAGTCATTCACTTTTATTTTCAAATACTGGGATTCAATACAGGATGAAATCTCTAGCAAAGCCAAGTATGAAGCAATCAGAAATACACTAAACTTGACCCCCTTCCAAAATCTAATTTACACACAGCCAATGATAAATAATAACTCTTGTTACACCCCAGCTGTTTTACAAAAATTCAGATGCAATAAAAACTTAACATGTCCTTTCTGCACTCTCTCTCATGTTGACATAATACACATGTTCTGGAGTTGTAAGACCATCTATAAACTCTGGTGCTCCCTCAGAATTCAATTAGAAAAAATGGGGTATGAGAAAACTACATTTTCTTGGCAAACTATGATCCTTAATATTGTTCCTATTCAAATCAAAGGTATTCGCCGTCAAGTTCTTGTCTCAGTTTGTGTTCTCCTTAAATATTTCATTACTAAAAATTGGATCAACCCCTCAGCAATTTCATGGGAAAACTTTAAGGATATGGCAATAAAATATATATCCGCGCACAAAATGTGCATGAATAGCAAAAAGAAAAATAATTTTACAAAAATATTGGGAAATTCTCTTTGATCTAATCTGGAATAAGTAAAATCCAGCAAAATGTTTTCTTGTACATTTGCATTCCAAGCTGGATCCTTTTTGTACTAGGTACGGTCCAAAATTATTTGATAATGTAAACCTTACACTTTACTAATTGTCGTAAGACATTTTATTTGGAGAGGTCCTCTGACATCCATGTTGTAAATATATTGTAAATATGGTGTAAATAGGTTATTAGGACATGTATAGTTTAGTTTAGGTGGTGTACCCCCAAAACAGTTAACAGTTTATACTTTATATAATAGTATATTACCTGATTAAAGTTGTCCTCCTCTTGGGAGGTCTGATTCATATTTGTATTATGTTTTTCTGGGGCACCCTAGTGAATGTTTTACCCGATCAGGAGTAAGGTATTTGTTACAATAACTGCTTGTGTATAAATCAAAACTTGTTAACGGTTTGTAATAATTTAGAATGTACTTTACTTTCTTTTTCTTGGATTGATGTACCTTACAAGTTCCTTATCTTGTATTTATTTTCATTTTTTGTAAAAGTTTTAAAACTAATAAAAATAGTAAAAAAAAGAAGAAAAAAAAAGAAAAAACAACATCATATCTGTAGTTTCATGTCCCCCAACAACATTGTTTGCCCCGGCTTGTAATGATGAAGCACCACATAGCCCAAGTCCTTCTAAATCTTTCTCCATAGGCCATGTAACTAAAGACTGGAGAACTGCCAAAACTGTACCTTTCCACAACTGTGGTCATACAGCCTATGTAGAAATGAAGCTCAAATACCTGCCACTGTTCTGGCTTAATCAGTATACCCTAGGAGGGCATACTGAAATCACTGAGGGAGGCATACCTTAATTAATTTAAACACCTGGCAGTTAATTTTCTGCCAAACTGGCTTTCTGTATGCCCTTGAAAGACATTTTAATATGGTCTGAACATCCACTATCAGAATGTGATGGCATGTGGCAAGTGTTCAGACTACAGTTCTGTGTATTTGTAGGACTTTTTCAAATTAATTTGCACAAGAAAGACCAGGAAAAAAAAAATTTCCTTTTACTATGAACCAGTGACTGCAATAACTGCAGTGGTGGCGCTGCGGTAGCGTTGTCGCCTCACAGTAAGACGTTGTCCTGTTCGATTCTCAGCTAGAGCGTCTTCTGTGTGGAGACATGCGTGAATGGGCGTACCTTTGTTGAAGGTTGTGCATCAGGGCCGGCAACTCGGCACGTAAAAATCTACTGCCAATCATTAGCGGACCGGAGTTCCGCTGTGACGACCCCTAACCAGGAAAAGCCGAAAGATACAACAACAACAACAACAAGTGACTGCAATAACAAAGATGCAATCTGCTTCCTGGTAAACATTTTTGTTAATTATTCCAAATTCTTTGCACTTGATTTTAAACAGTCTAACAATTACCTTTGGGCTACATCAGATGCGCGTAGTCTATATTCATCCAGACCCCAAAAGCAGGAAATACAGACTGTTGCTTCAATTTTTAAGGGAAGGCCTTCAGTCTTTTTTTAAGTCATTGTTACTTTGATAAACTTATTTAGATTCAATAAGTTTTACCATCAGAAAAGAGATAATGTGGATGCATCCTTTGATAATATTTTTATATCATGTTTTAAGGATGCACATATTTGCAACAATTACCTTCAGAAGAAGGTACCAGTCGCTTTACATTACAAGGATTACCTCATTTACGTGAAAGGAGATGTAAACTATTTTTTTGGGAGTTTAGTCATTTTTTAATGATACTTGTAGAATGGGCAATCTGTAGATGGCACCCTGATTGGAGAATGAACGTTCTCCAGCAGGGTGTTAACATATAAGTAATGCTCGCTAAAAACGAATCAAAAATTCACAGCAGCATATCAAGCTGACATGGAGCTTGGACTGAAAAACACTAATGGCTGCCATTATTTTATGTTCACTAAGCAGCGCTTCTGTTGTTTAGCAAGTGTAAAATATATTTAAAGAAAAAGAAAATTAAAAAAAAAGAAAGAAAATTAAAAAACAAGTGTGCGCATGTGTGTGACTGTATGACTACAAGTCAGTAAAAGCAAGATCGATGGAGCCATTACTTTATGTTCACTAAGCAGTGCTTTTGCTGTTTAGCAAGTGTAAAAACTAAATATAACAAGAAAAAAAAAAAGTGTATGCGTGTGTATGTTTCTGTCTCTGTGTGTGAATGCGTGCATGAAAGTAAGGTGCGTGCAAGTGACAATGAGAGAGTGGGAGCAATCGAGCACTGGTGGCAGCAGGAGCACTGAGGAGGTTAATGTACCCCTCACCTCTTAGATCAAGTTATCTGGACAAATCCTAAAATAAAGGCAGAACAAAGGCTCAAAACAGGGACATATTACTGTTAAAAAAATCTCAAAGGTTGCTTGAATAAGAGGACTTGTGCTGGCATGCATTTTCTGAAGTGCAAGTCTGGTGTGTGTGGAGAGAGAGGGGAGAGACAGATGTAAAATGCTTCCTCCAACACCATTTACATATACTACAGAAACTTTGAAACATTATACAGAGGAACTAATTTACATAAAAAATGTTTAAAAAATAATATAGTCATAAAATATATATAAATAAGTAAGTAAATCAACAATTTTACAGACAGCCCATTCTCTAAATGCTGTAATGCCCTCTAGGGTGTGTGTTATTGTGTAAATAATGACCTTCCAGGGGTGTTGAGGCTCGACACCCCTGAGCGTGGTCTTTTACACATTATTTACACAGCAACACGCATCCTGTCGAGCATTACTGCTTACATAAAGGACAAGTTTCACTTGAGGCACAAACAGTGACAGTAAAATTTTTAGAAGTCACAGTAATGGGCTAGAACAGTGAATTCATTACCAGCAAACTGCATCACAAGCCTACATCAGTTAATACATTACTACACGCAGGTGGCATCTATTCTCCCCACCTTAGTGTATCACTCCCTTATGCAGAGTGTTTGTGCAAGGGGAAAATGCATTTATTTAGACTATGCAGTTTTAAAAGGAGTAAAAATTACATCTCCTGAAGAAAGGTTATTTTAATTTTTCTATATGCCAGGTATCTAGAAAAAATTACTCAAAACCACTCACTGCATGAAGAGAAAGAGTCAAACTAATTAAAAAGTGTTGCTTCTAGTCAATATCTATTTTTTTTGTCACAACTAATACAGATTTATATGTATCTGTTAAATTAATCTCAAAAATGGCGCATCTTATAGTCAGATGACAGTCTTTCTTGTTACCCCCTCCAACCCAACTTTCCAAGCATTTCCTCATTTAGGAATTTTTGGTAAACAATAAAATACCAACTTAAAATGTATCAAGTTCTGGCCCAAAAGGGTGCATTTAACAGAATCCAGAATGGTTAACGTCTAGATACAAGAACACATTTGTAACATTAAAAAAAATAATCCACCAAGCTCACTGGCTTCTTACGTTCAGACTCACAATTTTAATTTCTCAGATGCATTTACATCTTCTATAATATGCACTCCCCGATTATCTACAGAGACAGACGAGAAGCAGATTCAAGATAACACTTGTATTGAAATACACAACTGTTTTCTCAGTTGGACTTAATACTGAATTACTTTGACACAGAGCTGAATTGGAGTCAGATGCTGTTTAGTGCTGAAGTGACTTTTTGAAGTTGAGGAGCTCAACAGTACAGTAATTATTTAACTGGATTCTTCATAGGTTCATACTAGGCTATCTGCCCTAGGGCATTTATAAGCCTAGCCAGAGTATGTTTGGCTTTCGCCACCCATTTTAAAATTAATTTTGCTATGCCCTTTTTCAAGGTTAGTATACTGTGCCTCTGTCTAACAGTGACACAGAAGTGATACCTGGGGTAAACCTATGATCTCCCATCCACTCATCAAGATTCCTCTTGAAGAGAGTCAATGAGGGACTCTGCCTAATCTGGACTGGGATTTTATTCCAGAGTGAAGGGAGCCTCTGGGTTATGAATCTGTCCCTCCAGCATGTCCTATTTATTTCAGTGCTGAAGTTCAAGTCTCTAAGCGCGTAGCTCGATAGGATTTGGATTTTCTGAGGTGCAGCATGTCCATTAATTCCGGGTTGGACATGGCTTTATACGTCAGGCACAGATCGCCCCTGAACAGGCGGTATGCCACTGAGTAGAGCTGGAGTTTCTTTAACCGGGCAGGATATGGCATCTATTTGAGCCCTTTGATCCTCTTGGTGAGGTACTTTTGAGGTCTTTCCAGTTGCTGCAGATGTCTGGTAAGGTACATCCCAAAAGGGGCATTGTACTCAATTATGGGCCTGATGACGGATGAGTAAAGAGGCATGATGACCTCCCCTGATCTAGATGTGAATCCCTTCATGATTAGGTGGGCTATATAAAATGTTTTTCTAACCACTTTGGCCATGTGGTTGTCAAATGAGAGATTGCTATCAACATGGGTCCCCAGGTCCCTAATTACTTCTTCTGTACTTAATGGATTACCACCTATGTGGTAATTTGTGGGCACTTTGTTTTTGCCAAAGGGATGACTATACACTTTTTGGCGTTTAGCTTGAGGCCATGGCTCTGGCACCAGTTGTCTGTTTCTATGAGGCTCTTTTGGAGGATGCTTGTGTCGGCTGGAGAGTCGATTATGGCACCCAGTTTGCAGTCATCTGTGAACTTGGTCAGCCACAGTCCTTCCGTGTTGGCCTGTACCTCCGAGAAATATATACCGAACAAGAGAGGTCCCAGGACTGAGCCTTGTGGGACGCCACTTGTAACTGGTTTGGAGTCCGACATGGCTCCAGCAATTCTAACCATGTGGGTTCTGTCCTTGAGCCAGTTTGCAACCCATCTAGTGACATAGGGGTTTATATTTAAGCTGGTGAGCTTATCTATAATGCCCGAGTGGGGTATTGTATCAAAGGCTTTTGCGAGGTCCAGGTAGGATGTGTGGACCACCTTCCCCTCGTCAATGGCCTTGGTGACAGTTTCAAAGAAATCGACCAGGTTTAAGAGGCAGGATCTGCCCTTAACAAAGCCGAACTGGGTAGGATCCAGTGTCTGTAGGTCCCCAATATCTTTATTTATGAGGTCCATGATGATCAGGCTTATGGGGCGATAGTTTCCAGGATCCGTTGAGGCACCACCTTTGTGGAGAGGGACCACTGTTGCTGTACGCTACTCTTTGGGTACATATCCTGTAGTATGGCTGAGATTGAACAGTAGTTATGTTTGGGTTTAGCTCTTCTTGGAGTTCATGCAGGAAGCAGCCCGGGACACCGTCTGGTCCCAGTGATGCTGTGTTTTTTTGCTTTGGAGAGGGCGGCTCTTACCTGAGCATCTGAGATGTCAGAGGGGCAGCACTCTGCCGGGATAGATATTTGCCCTTTTGGTGGTGGTGGTGGGGGGGGGTTGCGCTGAACCTGTCAGCTAGGATGTTGGCAATGTCTGTGGGTTCGGTGTATTTTTTGTCATTTTGGACTAATTCTGAGCATATCTGGGAATTCCCACCCAGGTTCCTAACATAACTAAAGAAAGCCTTGCGATTATCCTTAGTGTCCTGTGCAATTTTTCTCTCGAAGCTGGCCTTAGACGATTTTATGAGTGCCCGTAGTTTTTTGCTAGTACTGATCAGAGATGCCTTCCCTTTTTGGGATTTTGCTCTATCATGTAGTAGCTTCCTCCTTCTATTGTATAGTTTGTTTATGACTGGGGTCCACCAGACAGGACGTCTGCCTTTGGAGGATTGGGCCTTGGTTTTATTTGGGATTGCATGATCCAGGCATTCCTGAAGGTGTTCATAGAATGCGTTTTTAAAGGATTCTGCGGTCTGGGCCATATTTTCCACAGGCCCGGGGGCTTTGAAGGATTCCACCTCGGTTTTGAGGAGTGTGAAATTTGCTTTAGAGAAGTTTTTCACTGTGGTTTTCTGGGCAGGGGGTGGGTTCGGGATGTGAATATCCAGTGAGATTAGTTTATGGTCTGATCTTACCAGTGAGGGATACACTTCTGGTCTGGAGCATAGAGTCCCCATGTTGTTGACGATCAGGTCCAGTATGTTTTCCCCTCTTGTGGGAGTGGTAACAAATTGTTCCATAGCATTTGAGTTTATAAATTCTAGGAACCTTTGGGCTAGGGTGTTGGAGCTAGAGTAATGCTCCCAGTCTATGTTTGGGTAGTTGAAGTTGCCCAATATAATGGTGTTTGGAGAGACCTTCATATTTTCCAGTGTTCTCAGGAAGGCCGAGTGAGGTTCCTGGGTTTGGGAGGGTGGTCTGTAGCAGGCTATAAACTGGAAGGCAGTTTTACCCACTGTTGGTTGCACATGGATAGTTTCTGATGCTTCGTGCTGTGCCACCAACCTGGAGGTGTGGGTATCTTTGACGAATATTGATACTCCCCCTCCTTTTGTGGTTCGGTCCAAGTTTTGGAGCCGAAAAGCAAGGTATGAGGTATAACCTGGTAGTGCTGGGGTGCTTTCGGGAGCCTTGAACCAGGTTTCTGTTACTGCACAGATATCGATGTTCTCCATGCTAAGGAGAGTTTCGAGTGTGTGCATCTTGAGGTTTAGACTTCTGGTGTTGAGTAACATTACTCTTAGTTTCTTATCCCTTGTGATACCTATGGAGGTGGGTTTGTCTTTTGAGCCTTGCCTAAAAAAGGCACTATGGGAGTAGCAAGAGCCTTTGCCAATATCCGAAAGCCCAGGGGTGACAGGTGCAAGCCGTCCCTAGCGAAGCATTGTGGCTTGTTGAGCATGTCATCCCAGGCTGACTGGCATTGGATCCCCTTTGAATGACACCAATACTTAAGCCAATTGTTGAAATTGATCATCTTGTCTTCATATTGTGGCATCATTCTTGGTGAGGGTAAGATGCTACTCAAGGTCAGGGTCATACTGGCCTGGGCTACATGCTCAGAGAGCTCCTCTATGTCTCTCTTCATGTAGTCCAGGGAGGTACATCTCAGGTCATTCACACCAGCATGGACAATGACAGAGTCATATTTGTACTTGCCTTGGCGTGACCAGAGTGTTTGTGTTAGGAGGCGGATCCTAGCGCCCGACAGGCAGCTCACCATGACCTTCTCCTTGTTCAGCCTGGTGAGCGGGACGTCAGTGTGCCTGACGATAGAGTCACCTATTACAAGTGTATCAGGTGTGTTATTTAGCCTTAAGGGCTGTGACTGTTCAGCACACTGGCTTTGTGAACTATGTGTTGCACGTGTTTTGTTTTGGCGTAGCGGTTGCTTGGGTGTCTGCTTTGGAGGTCTCTGCTGCTTAGGCAGATTTTTATTTAGAGCCTCAGAGTATGTTTTTGTGTGTTTGGTTTGCTGTTGTGGTAGGTCTATGTGAGACTGGAATTGTAGTGAGTGTGGTTTCCTTCTCCTCCTGACTGGTTACGCCTTTCTGAGTTGAGAGAGCTTAGCCTCCAGTTTGGCTATATGGTTGCATCTCTCACATGTGTTGGAATTTGTTGGGAGGAGGAGAGGGTTGTCTGTGTACATGAGGCAGTTGTAACATTGCCTCAAGATTCCCAGATTCACCAGCTGGACTGGAGAGGAGATTGACAACTGACCTTTGGACATGCTAGAATAGTATTGGGAATTCCTTTATAATTGAAAAAAAGGGCCAATGGGGAACAAGGTACACAAGGGGAGTTTGTGAGGGTGTAGTGCTTTTAATTTTTTTAGTGCTGACTTAGTGAGCAAGTGCCAGGTAACTTAAATGCAATGTGTTACAGGTAACTTAAATGCAAATACGGCAAACAGTAACTTTCTTCAAGTGAAACAAGGAAATAAGTACAGTAAGCAATGCAGATATCACTAGGGATACACAGAAGCACTGAAAAGCCACGTTTTAGGTGGAATTAGCATTTCAGGGAAATAACAAGCAAACAAACAACAAGCATACAAAGCTAGATTCAGCAGGCCTGGATCTAGTCTATGCTACAGCAAACAAGGTGTACCAATTTCAGTAAGAAACAGTTCAAATATGCAGGCACTATAAGCCTTTAACCAGAAATTCCCAGCTCAGAAGGGCAGAGTCCAGCCTCTTCTCCCACAAGAGTGCAGACCACGAACCCTCTTAATGTAAAATAACTGGCCTGAAGCCCAAGTGTTTAAACCAGAACTAATACACTTTTAGAATAACAGACACTGAGCCCTCAATCAGCAGTTCCCAACTTAGAAGAATGTAAGCTACCTGGTCCTGCCACCACAGTGCAGGCCACAAACCTTCCTAATGTAAAACAACTGGTCTGAAGCCCAAGTGCTTAATCCAAAAGACTTAGAATGATAGCTACACTTTAATCAAGTTACTACCAAGCAGTAATAAATACAATTGAATACTTTCAAAAATGCCTGGATTAGTGCTCAAGTTATACAAACAAAGCTAGATTCAGCAGGCCTGGATCTAGTCTATGCTACAGCAAACAAGGTGTACCATTTTCAGTAAGAAGCAGTTCAAATATGCAGGCACTATAAGCCTTTAACCAGAAATTCCCAGTTCAGAAGGGCAGAGTCCAGCCTCTCCTCCCACAAGAGTGCAGACCACAAACCCTCTTAATGTAAAATAACTGGCCTGAAGCCCAAGTGTTTAAACCAGAATTAATACACTTTTAGAATAACAGACACTGAGCCCTCAATCAGCAGTTCCCAACTTAGAAGGATGTAAGCTACCTGTTCTGCCATTACAGTGCAGACCACAAACCTTCTTAATGTAAAACAACTGGTCTGAAGCCCAAGTGCTTAAACTAAAAGGCTTAGAATGAGTTACACCAAGCAGTAATAAATACAATTGAGTACTTTTAAGATGACGCAAAAGCAAAATAAAGTAGGAAGAAACACAAATACAGCAAGGGCAGATAAAAAAAAAAAAAAAAAAATTTAAGTGGAAAGAGAGAAAGGAGTAGCAGAAACTAAGCTGATTGGCCTTCTCAAATGTTCTCCCTGTACTGGGTAGAATGAGGTACTGACACTAGACTGGGAGGAGGGTCCCAGATCAAATTTACACTAGGGGCAGGCAACTGCAAAACCACCAACTATAAAAACACTATACCAACACGGAGGGAGGGTGGGAAACAAACTGCAGAAATGTTTCTCACAGCTGAAAAGCAGCAGTGAGCCTTTAAATAAAAGTTTTAAACAGCTAAAGGAGCCTCTAGAAAAAAGAGTTTAACTGCAACAAGTTATCAGAAACAAACAACCCAACAGATGCTTAATAAAAGTGGACAATTTCTAGTTAATACCTCACACACAGTGAAACTAGCTAGAAAAATACACAGTACACAAAGTGCTATAAATAACAAAGAAATAAAGAACAAAATAAACAAAAAACAGGATACTTAATGTTATATATTATAGCTCCGAGTTTCCTCAGTGTCTTTCCTTCGATCAGTTCAGTGTGAAATGAACTGATCTAAGGAAAGCCTTCACAAACGGGAGAAGCCACTGAATGTCCTCTTCAAAAATTAATACCACTGGTTAAGCGCTTTCGGCCAGAAACAATGGCCTTCATCAGAACAGACATTCTATCCACACACCATCATTATAACTAAAAAATAAACAAATCAACAGCAAACTTCAACTAACACTTCTAAGATTCAAAACATAAGTTAAAAGTTCTTGATTTTAGGGAGTTTAAATGGTAAATTTTGTAGATGTTTGTAAAGCACCAGGTTTAAATAGTGGAGTTAATTACAAAGCAGTTTTAAGGGAAAAAAAAACTTATTATGATAAATGTAAATGATTGTATTAATGAAGTTTTTACAGTTTTGAGTTTTTCTTTGAAATTTATGCGGATAGGAGATGCTTTTGTAAAAATAACTTTTAACTTACGTTTTTATTGTGTTTTTTATTGATTTACATTTGTTGACCAGGAGAGTGTCCGACTGGACGTAGGTCCATTTTCAGCGGAGGCCCGGGGAGAAAAGCTCCACAGTTAAAATAAACAGACAGTAGTTACACTGGATTACATAGCGATTAACAATTTAACATAGCAATTAATTACAAACATATTTACAGATGAAGAACATAGTACATCAGTAGACAACTAGAATCTTTATCTGCGAAGTACATAACAGACATTAACAAATGTTACAGTAAGTAATAGTTTTAGTTAATTTAATGTTACAGCCTGAAATAAAATTTTCCATTTTATCCCCTAGACAGTAAACCTCACTGTCAGGAGTTGCATTTCCAATAGTCAACAACTATTTACTGCTTGAGTTTTTTTTTTTTTTTCCTTGTATTCCATTTTTTAACTTCTTGCTGTCATCTGGAACTCAAACTGA